>NW_015506166.1:187077-244673 GCF_001515645.1 Sinocyclocheilus grahami
ATATATGTATATATATATATATATATATATATATATATATATATATATATATATATATATATAGATATATATATATATAGATATTTGCCCAGCTTAGGTTTTTAGGTAAATGATGTGCATGAATGAATAAGCGTCTGTGTGTTTATGAGAGCAAGTGTGATAAAGTGCACTAACCGAGTCGACTCCTACGGATCATATCAGGTGAGACGGGCCTGAGCTTTCTCTCCGACCGGATCCCTTCCAGGATACGTTCATGAAGACTGGGAGGTCTTGTTGGATGAGGCTTTAGCTTACGAGCAGAAACCTTAAAGCACATTCAAACATACACATGCACAATGATTAGCAGGTTTGTGTTAATAGGTGACATTTGTATTAATTGATCTACATCAGTTTAAAGATACTCCAGCTCACATATGACCAAAGGTAAGCGTGTTTGTGTATGCTCTCATGCTCACAGGATTCAGTGGAGGTCTGGAGCGAATGAATTCCAGTATGATCTCGTGAGCACTCTTCTTTAACCTCGGAGGAATGTTACCATTGACCTACAGCAGAAAGAAGGCACAGCAGGGGTCAAATCTTAGATATGTTGCCAGTGAACTAAAACTTAAAGTCTGTGTCATTTGAAAGAATGCAAAGGACGCATTTTAAATGTGTGTCCTGTCTAAAGAATGCATCAAAATAATATCAATGACAGCTATTGTCTATGTCTATGCATTAATAACTGGAGGCAAAGGTGTGGTAGGTGAACAAAAATTGACCTATTACCTCACTCAATTGAAAATGGCCTATCATGTAAGGTGTTGACTCTGACGTGGCATCTCTCTGAAAGTTTTGCAGCCTTATATGTCTATTTCTAAACCGTAACCTCAAGCCATCTTGATTTACTGATTTCAGTGTCATTCACTTGATCCAGTTCAACCCTTTAAAACCTTTTTCTACCCTGCAGCTTCAGAAATAAGCCTGCTTGATAAGTAAACACTGTTGTGTTTATGATCTCTGCAACAAACAGCAATAAAAATGAATTGCAATGTGCGACTGCACTGTTGGTACAAAGGGAAAAATGACTCATGCTTGTGTGTTCATGGAGAAATTCAAAAACAGATTTTGATCATAGATGCTGACATAACCCAGGATTCATTTATACTTGTGCACGCTCACCATGACTTTGCGAAGTTTGTAGCGTTTGGAGCGGATGTCGTCCATGAGCATCTCATAAGGCGTGAGCTGGAACTCGATGGGTAGAAGGTTATACTGACGCTCCTGGACCTTCTTCAGCTTCACACCATGTCTCAGGTCCCTCATCACCTGCACCCAAAACCGTGCCTGTGGAAAATATACACAACACACAGTTAGCCATGGCTTATGACTGTCCTGAACCAATAGAGCACAGTCTGAATGCATTCAGCACCGTTATGCTCAGGGAAACTGCTCTCACCCAGTCAGCATTCTGCAGCTCATTCAGGTCTCTGACAGGCTCCTCTGTTTCTCCTTCCATCTTCCGCAAATTCTGAAAAAGAAAAAGATAGAAAAAGATTAGTATTAAGTCTTGGACCAGAGGCCATTTAGATCCTGCATGCATCCATCCATCCATCAATCTATTTATAAAGATGGCATTTCTTTGGTGTTGGATATGTAAAATAACATAGACTGTCCTCAGTCTGGGGTCAAATAAGAAAAAGTCAATGTCGCTTTATCCATCGTGGGTCTGGCTTGTGTGTAAACCGATTCACTCTCATTAAGGCTTGATCAATACGCAGCTAGTCTGCACTACAGCCACACCCACTGATCCACTAGCAAAAGGTCATTTCCACGCAGGGTTGAAGTTGGGACAACGGCATATATGATAGACACAATGGTTGTTCCACCTGCACTGGTTAATTGACAAATTACAAAACGTGTTCAGTAAACGTCAGCCGAGAATATATTCTCATCTTGTTTGTTTTGAGTGGTTTGACATTCATGGCAAAATAAATGAGATTTACCATCACAGGACAAATGAAATATATATAATATAATATATATATATAGTGTATAATTAAACTAGGATTTTTTTTTTTCAGTATATCCTTCGAATTATGCAAGTCAGGCTTATGGTCAGAACAATAAATCATTCTTTTGCTGCTGCCTGGAGATTATTAAACCTCTGAGTGAGTTTGCAGTCTCCCTCAGAAGAACTCAAAGTGAAGCAGAGACGTGTGTCCCCTCTAGGGTTTACCTTGCCCTGATGCAGACTTAGCATGAATGAACAGAAACACACACACAGAGCTAATAATATCTGAGCAGAAAGAGTCTGATCTCTTAAAGCAAACACAACTGTGCTGCATCACAAAACACAAGCCAAAAAGGAACATTTTATTCATGCATGAGAAAGAAAAAGAAACACAGACACGGGGGGGGACTGTAGACTCTCTGACTCATCGGAGCAAGACTATTCTGTCAATCTGGCGAAGATCAAAAGAACCGCACAACTGATTTTTCCTGCCTCTTTTCACTCGCTCTCTGCACTCCTTTCCTCTAAAGCAGGGGTGATTACTTAATCCACATTCCGGAAGATTGCTATGCTGCAGTGTTTAGTTCCAACCTTGACCTAACAAACCTGTCAGTAATATTCAACTGAGCAGTTGATCTAGGCTGCATCCTAATTCTCATACTTCTATTACTCGCAAGTAATATGTACTTCAATAATGTTATTATTAAGATGTGAAAATTAGTATTTATTTAGAATGTGCAGGTGTAACAGGACTAAATTCTGGTTCAGGACTGAGCAGACCTGTTCCAAGACCCATGACAGCTGCTCCTGTTTCAGCCAACGACATGTGACCTCCACCCAGTGCCACTTGGTGCTGCTGGATTAGGAGCTACACTATAGAAAGCAGGTTAATGCAAACTAATGCCTCTGAGAGAAAGAACACATTCAATGGGATAAGGCTCATATTACATGATGTTCACATGCCACTTGATTACATGTTACAGTTTAAACAGCTCACTCTATACTAAAGAAGGCTAAACACTGTCTGACTAGGCGATCACAGAGCAATCCCCTTAAAAACAGCTTCTTACGAAACTTGTCAAGTTTAGTGTTACACAACTCAAGCAAATAAGAGCATTCACAATTTTTTGTTGAATTCTGAACAGGGACAGTGTTTTTTCAAAGCAGTAATAAAACAACACTGTAATATCTCTATATAATACATAATATATTATTCATTTCAAATGCACAATGTAATTACAGGTGTTTTGGACTTATGTTGCTTTGTATAAAAAAAATAATATTTAATAAAAAAAAATGTCTATGGCACACTAAGCAGTTGATGCAGTTTAATAATGAAATGTCTTCAAGTATTGGCAGGTAAAGCTGTTCATAATTGACAACTGAAATGTCAGAACGAATCTCTTTAAAAAAAAAGTTTCTGCATGACTTGATGGGAACATTCAGTCTCTGTGTGGTGTTCAAGACATGCATTCAATAGAAGGTATGAGGGCTATGTTATATGCAAATATTGTTTTTAAGAGTTAAAGAGTGATAGCATCTCAATTCTGCAGATGGTGCACATATTACTATGTCATAAGAAGCAATAACACTTCATAATAATGTTTGTTTATAAATCGCTGAAACACTTTTTGACAGTCATCTCAATAATACAGAAAGTGGCTCAACTTACCAATCTTAAACTATAAGAGCCTGGCACATTCAAGTCTTTATTTATTTTTAAAAATGACTCAATTGATGAAGTTGTTACTTCGAACATTTAATGAGACAGGTGGAAATAATATACAGAAACTAAAGAAAATAGACTCTCAGAAAAAAAAGGTACAAAAAGCTGTCAGTGGGGCGGTACCTTTTTAAAAAGTACACATTTGCACCTTATTTACCCCTAAAGGGTGCATATTAATATCTTAAAGATAAATATAAAAAAATTAAAAAAATGGTAAAGACATCACTACTGACACAGCTTTTGTACCTTTTTTCTCAGTGTACAAATATTATATACCCATTCCTCAGAAAATATATATTGCTTAATGGTGTCCTTGTTATGAATGCAAAATGTAGGTGTGAATATCTAAGAATACTTAAAGTCCTATAGCAAAAAAAACATATTAGCACAATATTTACATTCTTAAAACCTGATGAAACAAGCATATGACAGTGTGTTGGGTAATAAAGCACTGGTTTCAATCCACCTCCACAGTCCACAGCCTATTTATGAGTCACTTGTGCTGTCAGCCCACTAACTCCATTCAAGCTGATAAAACAGCATCACGCTTTCAGTACTGTACATGTATACAGCTGTTTTGATTTTCACCCTGTCAATATCTTTGTAAGATGCTTACTATAAATGTTTGTTGTTGTTTTTGTTATTTCACTTGCTTTTTTGGCATAAATGACACAGAACTGAAAATACAGCTCTTCAGCAAATTAAACTAAATGGAAGAACAAAGAAATGAAAAAAGCAGTTTGTACATAATTTGGTAAGCTTATAATGCGTTCTGTGGTTTCAGTAAAGCTGAGAAATGAGAAAATTCGAATACATACATACATACATACATAAATATGATAAAGCGTGTGTGTTTCTGATTTTTTTTTTATTATGTCGTTTCATGGATGGAACAAAAACTAAAACTCAGTAATGGTACTTGTAAGATAATTTTGGATCCACACGTGAATAGACAAGAGTGACATATGAGGGTCATTACCTCTTTGGCACTCTTGATCTTCTCTAGGAAGGTGCGTAGCTCCTTGGTCTCTGCGTACAGGGCTCGACATACGGCCTGGTAGTGGTTGCGAGCATCTGATGGGCCGGGAAGATGAGACGTGCACAGCTGCAGAGGAGAAAACGGTGAGACGTACATCACAGCATTAAAGCCTACATTTTTGTCAGTGTCAGTGTCTAAAATATCAACTAACAATCAGTGATCGCACACCTGCAGGTAATAGATGGGTGCGTAGGAGAAAAAGACCCAAAAAAGTCAAAAAACAAAAGAAAATCATCAAAAGTATCAAAAACACTCATTTATTGACAATGTTTCAGGCATATTCAAACATACAAATGCGAGCTAAATCACATTAAAATGACATCATGACCAATCTCTGCGCAGCAATCACCCATGGGCATGAATGATGAATCACAATTAAATGTTATGTTATAACGTGTGTGCATATATATATTTTTGATGTGAATTTTTTATATGAGGAAGTGGAGTTAATGATGTATTCATTGGGTGTTATTAGTATGGTCCTTCGCAGTGATGATTTTAATGTGATTGAGCTCGCATTTATATGTTTGAATATGCCTGTTGAAGGTCATGAGACCGAAACATTGTCAATAAATTACTGTCTCTGATCATTTTGCAAGTATTGGTAGTGTGTGGGATTTTGTTTTTTGACCTAAAATAATAAACAAAAAAATTGTTGACAAAATTCTATCTATCCCTTTAAGCACCCTCTGAGATTTTAAGTTAATATTTAGATTTTTTTTTTTTATTATTATAAATATTTCAAGTGTTTTATTTTGATTGGTTTTATTGAAAAGAAACATATTTATTTAAATGTTACCTTTGATTTAAGTAACTGTTACCTTTTCATCAATTCACAAACCCCAGTTTAGGAAACTCTGCATGAGGCTACTTTCTTGTTTGGGCAACCATCATATGATCATATATTATTGTCCCTTAGATTGAGAGCAAACAAAGAATCACAGAGGAAAATGAATGTTTAATTTTTATTATTTTCCATTTGAATGTTCCTATAAATACACTGCACAGAAATGCTCTCAAACATTCCACTTCTTTGGTCCATTCATGAGCAAATTGGTTACAGTACGACTACAAATCATTAGTAATTGTTCTGTTTGTCAACAAGTATCTTTCCTAAAATAGTTGACTGTTTCAGAGGACAGAAGTGCATTTAAGGTCTCGTCCAACTCTGTCTGACAAGTTAATCCTCGCATCTTTTCCACAGACTTTAAGAAAATCATCTTCCGAATCTGTCTAACAAGTTAACCCTGGCGTAACACATTATGTTTTGGCACATAGCTGAGAGCCAAACCCAAAGCTAGCATGACTCTGATTAAATTCACAGTCTCAGGTATAATAGTTTGAGCATAACACGTATTTTAAAATGCACAATTACGCTGACCAAATACACCTCCAACCGGCTTAATGACATTTTTCCCCACACCTTCCCTTGAGCTCTGCCCTCTTCAGGAATGTCTTGCGCAGCGTAGATTCACCGTCCCCGTGACGCGTTTTGCTGAGGAATCACGCTTAACGAGAATATTGTCTACGACAAGGGAAAAAAACCTGCTAGACCTGACAGGAGAGCGATAAGAAGCAAAAGTAGGAAAAAATGAAAAACCATTTAAGGAGGATGCGCTAAAGGAAGTTAAAGAAACACTCCAGGAAGTCCTTTTATTTTCCCATTCCAAACGAATGGGCTGAGATAATGAAAGAGGCATATGCCTCAAAGGTAGTCCACTATCTTCTGTTCTCGTTCCTCTTTATTTTTGTCAATCTTTCTCAGTCTAAATAGAGAATTTAAAAGGTTTCACCAGGTTCAGCTTGGAGAAATCTAATGTCACGGTTCATTTGTGCACTCAACCTTGTCACTAAATTTGGAGACTGAAAGGAAGGCATGAAAGGACAGACATTATCTAACAAGTCCTGAAATGGCCCTGCAGAATAGTGCAGAACATATTGTGAACCAAACTGACCATATGTTGCTTCCATGGGTGTTTTCATGGTATTCCTTGTTACGATTTAAATTCATGCTAATGTTAGTATCTGTGTGGTCTCAGTCTGGTCATATTCTTTCTTTCCACAGTTTGTAAAGAGCTTCTCCATTAGTTTATTGATAAATATGACTGTAATTTAAAATAACCGGTGCTGCTAAGTGTCTGAAGGCCTTTATGGAGTCTCAGGGTAATGAGTTACTGGAGTGGGCCTAAGGGAGCACTAAGCAGCATAATGAATACCAGCTGAGAGAGTAACTCTCAGTAAATAACACTCACACCGATCTTCACAGAGAGCAGATAAACCCAACTCAGGAACTGTGAGGAAGATCTTGCTTCCTACGATCCACACCGGTTCAATATTTAGATTAAAATATATTCATATATTAAAATTCTAAATTAATTCATTAATATTTTACTTAATGTGTGAACGAATAATTAACAACAAACTAATTAAATTCAATTTGAATTAAAAATCTATTTTAACATTTAATAAGTGTTTCAATTACTGGTAACATTTTGATAAATAAAAATAGAATTGTGCATTGTATCCCATAGATTGTATTACGCATTTAATAAACAAATAAATAAATAATTGAATAAATATATCATTTTGATTAAAAAAAAATCCAAATTCATTTATATAAAAATTTGTAAATTCATTAATAAAGTAATATTAATTAATTAAAATCAATCAATAAAAAAATAAAAACATAATTAATAAAAATGTATTTTAAAAATATATATTTAAATTTTGACAGTTTACATAAAATATTAATAAAAACAGTATTTGTAAATTGTATCCTATACATTTTCTATTTTATATAAATAAATATATAATTTATTTAATTAGATAAGTTCATTAATGCATAAATATATATTGATAAAAATGCAGTATTATTAAATTAAATTAAATATTTTACGGTTTATATAGTTAACAGCATTCGTAAACTAAACCCCATACATTTTATTATTCAACAAATTAATAAATACATTTATGGAATATAACATGAGGATGGTAAAAAAGGATCAATTAAATAAAAACTGAATTTACTAAATATTCACTCAAAAAACACAACTGACAGGGCTATTGGTAGATTTGATAACTGTTTAAATTGGCAAACAGTACTTCTGTTGATCGGACAGGCGATCACAGTTGTCGGCCAATGCCAATAATGACAAAATAGCCAATAATTGGCCTAGCCGATGTATAATGCTCTATCAATACTTACGGAAATGATGTCACGGTAGCCACGGATGTTGGAGACTTCTGTGAGTTCTTCATCTCCCTCATCCTCTTCCTCTGTTGCCTCATATCCCTCATCAGGACAGTCTGTTTCTGTGTCTGCCATGTTGGTCATGAGGTCGATGAGCTGCTCCAGAGGAGGGCTGAGCTCTCTCTCCTCATGCTCCTTCAAGCCGTAATCCAAAGCCTTATAGATCATTATACCCAGAGACTCTATGATCTGTAACACACACACACACACACACAATCACATTCATTATTAAGTAAGAATAAATAACCGTATAGTCATGACATCAGAAGCAACACATGCTATGACATAAACCTCTATTTTACAACCCATATCATGAGCACTGATAAAAGGCATCAGAGATTAGCTCAAAAGAAAGAAAGTGTCAGCAACCTCTTGGATAAGCCTCATTACAGTCTTGTGACTCTCAGAGGCCTGCAAGCTTTAATGGAGGGGGAATTCAGATACAGCTCAAACAGGGCTTGACAATAATGCTCAGTCGGACCGGTTTTGCACTTATGCCATTTGTTGTAAATGTTTTGTAAAAAGTATATAAGAATTATATATTAATTGATTAATGTATTATTTATGCTAATGAAAATCGACAGATGAATTATTACTAATAAATTGTTTTATTATAATAATCTTAATAATTTTGACACTTTATATAAAAATGTTGATAAAAATGTCGGCAGTGTGCAGACATATAGCGCTGTTGCACTAGGGGCGTCCCGAGTTCGAATCCCGGTTTAAGGACCTTTTACGATCCCGTCCCCCCTCTCTCTCCCACTTCACTTTCTGTCATCTCTATACTGTCCTTAGGGCTGGGTGATTTTTCCGGTTTTATCTATTAATTTGAATTTAATGTTTTGCCACAATTTTATTTTTTAGAAATCGAGGAATCGCGATTTTGAATAGAAATATTGCCAAACGTTAGAATTAAACTTTGACAATATGTCAGTGATAACAGTAAAGAGAAAAGAACGATCCAACCAAAGATATTTAACATGTGATTTGTTTAACATTTTTCATCATGTTGACAACTTCATGTGTGATGCACTTGGAATAGAATGTTCTTTAACTAGAGAGTTAATGACAAAAAAGTTAAAAAATAGTTTTCAGTTTAGAAAAATAGTTTTCAAGTTGACTAGTTAAAAAATCGTAAATAAAATAATCTAGATTACAATTTTTTGCCAAATTGCCCAGCCCTAACTGTCATATAACAATAAATAAAAGCAAATGGCAAAAATAAATCTTAAAAATTTATTTTTAATAAAAATAGCAACAATTTTATTATCCCCTATTAATACCCCTTTTTTTATATTTTTGTTGTAAATTTGTCTTAAAATTGTTAACATACTATAAATAATAATAATAATACATTTTATTTATAATGCACCTTATATTCACACAGAATCCTGAAGTGATACGGATTAAAAACAAAAACAAAATTAAGAATCATTCAAAGGCTTTGCTAAAAAGGTAGGTTTTGAGGCCACGTTTAAAAGCATCGACAGTCTGTGGAGTCCGTAGATGGTCAGGGACAGCATTCCACAAACTCGGAGCAGCTGAACAGAAATCCGATCTCCCATAGTGCAAAGCTTAGTCCTGGGGGATTTTAATAGACATGTTGATGCAGAATGGAGTGTAAGTTTAGAAATTTGTGGAGTAAGGAGTTCCTTGAGATATGATGGAGCGTCGCCATGGATGCACTGATGGCTAAGGAGGGAGACCTTATAAACAATCCTGAATGAAACAGGAAGCCAGTGTAGTGATTTGAGAATGGGGGTGATGTGATCGTATAGCAGCACTGTTCTGAATGTACAGTAATTTTTGTAGGCTTTTGCCAGGGATCCCGAGGAGGAGCACATTACAGTAGTCCAGTCTGGAGGAGACAAAGGCATGGACAAACTTTTCCACATCTGCAAGAGTGAGCATAGGACGAAGTCTAGCGATATTCCTAAAATGGAAAAAGGAAGTCTTGCACAGATGTTTAACACGAGCCTCAAAGGTGAGATGAGAGTCCATTCTAACACCCAAATTGATAACTGGTGTTGAGAGTGGAATGTTTTGGCCAGAAAAGGTAATGCTGGAAATGACAGATGTCTGGACCTGGTGTGGGGTGCCTACTAGAATGGCTTCAGTCTTTGAGCTGTTCAACTGCAGAAAATTTTGGCTCATCCACGCCTTTACCTCCTCCAGACAGGTAGTCAAGGTGGAAGATGACAGGGCAGCAGAAGTGGATGAGCTGGTCTTAAGGTAAAGTGGAGTGTCGTCAGCATAGCAATGAAATTATGCCGGCTGATGACATGACAGAGAGGGAGCATATACAGTATAAACAGAGTGGGGCCAAGCACTGAGCCTTGAGGGACACCACAGGTGACATTGTGTGTCAAGGATTTAGCCTCTCCCAATGCAACATACTCCATTCTCCCAGTAAGGTAGGATAAAAAACAGTTATAGACAGAGTCAGAGAGACTGATGGTGTGACGTAAATGATACAGAAGTATGTTGTGATCCACCGTGTCGAATGCTGCAGTCAA
The DNA here is from genome assembly GCF_001515645.1 of Sinocyclocheilus grahami. Classification (NCBI taxonomy): domain Eukaryota; kingdom Metazoa; phylum Chordata; class Actinopteri; order Cypriniformes; family Cyprinidae; genus Sinocyclocheilus; species Sinocyclocheilus grahami. The sequence continues at coordinate 197,602 of NW_015506166.1, forward strand.
ATCCAGAAGGATGAGAAGAGATGGAGAACCAGCGTCTGCTGCCATCAGCAGGTCGTTTGTGACCCTCACCAGTGCTGTTTCGGTGCTGTGGCCAGAGCGGAAACCAGACTGGAATTTCTCAAACAGATTGTTTTGTTTTAAATGGGTCTGAAATTGTGCAACTACTTTTTCCAAAAATTTAGTAAGAAATTGAAGGTTAGAGATGGGCCTGTAGTTGGCAAGGACTTCAGGATCTAAAGTAGTTTTTTTGAGGTGTGGTCTGATGACAGCAGTTTTCAGTTCAGGTGGAACATGACCAGCCTGGAGGGAGTGGTTGATAACCTTAGTAATCAGGGGACTTATGGCACAAAGGTTAGATTTCACCAAGGCTGAAGGAAAAGGGTCCAGGGCGCAAGTGGATGGTTTCATCTTTCTGATTATGTCATCAACCTCTTGCTGTGAGATGTCAGAGAAACAGCAAAGAGGTTGGGGAGTCCCAGGCTGTAAATCGGCAGTCAAGACGATGAGACGTCAGAAGGGAGCGAATAATGTCTACTTTTTTCCTGAAAAAAGTGATAAAGACTTCATTTAATGTTGAGTAGACCTCTGGCTGATGCCATGTTTCTGTCATGCACATAAAGTCCAAACCCTTTCCCATGATATGGTCTTGTATAAAGGATGACATATTTGTGAGGGATTGTGCATTAAACAGTTCCATTTTGAGCATTGGTGAAGTAATGAATCTCTGTAGAGGCCGTAGTACACTGAAATCCACTTCACGTTTTATGTCCTGCTCGGTGTAAAGCGATCTCACGTTATTTCCTGTGTGGTCCAGCTTAGCATTGTGAAATCTCGCGGTGATTCCAATATAAAAAAAAATTCTGACACATTATATAATAATATATTAATATAATATATTATATATTATTAAGTCAAGTCACATTTATTCATATAGCACTTTAAACAATGCAGACTTTTTCAAAGCAACTTCACAGTAATACACAAGAAAATAACAATATTAATGTTGCAAAGTTCTCCAGTAAGGAAACAAATATAATTTGAGCTGAAAAGCCCCAAATATACTTCGTTTTTGTACGTGTATGTGTACGCTAGCGTTGTTGTTGTTCCGTCTCTTTAGATTCATTTTCTACTGTGAAAGAACAGCGTGGGACTGTGTTGCCACCTGAAGGAACAACAGATTACGGCAAAATAACTTGCACATGTGCGACCTGGTAAACAAGGTAAACGTGGTTACAAAAATCGGGTGGCGCGCGTACTGTTCTGATGACGAAATTCATATTACAAGCACTGTATGCTGTAGGGGTATAAGAAAATATCGATAAACGTGAGTATCGCTATATTTTGTTTGGCGATACTGTATCGATTCTCAAAATATCGATATTTTAAAAAAATGTATACAAGATTCATGGCCGTTGTTTCGTTTTGAGTTTTTATCCCGACCACTAGATTGCAGTCTTCTTACCTCTGAACTTAAACAGTGACAACGTGTGCGTTCCGCTCCTTCAAGGTTTGTCCAGTCCCGCCTGCTCCCGCAAACATTCTAATATTGCATATAATTTTTGGGTATCAGGGAGCCGCTAGCAATAGGGAGTATTTAAATCTCTTTTGAATGAGCGCTCGCGCTGTTCACTTTCACTTTCGATTTCGCAATCACGTGCGCACTGTGAAAAGGGAGCGCATCTTACAATATAAGATATTTGTCAATGAGCTCCAGATCCGTTGAGTATTAAATCCTCCACCATGGTCTTATAGGCCATCCCTCCTCTTGACCCATGGTCAGTCAAATCTGACTCCTGCAAGCACTTAATTGCTCCCCCTTTATTCGTGCTGCACAAAAAGTGGTTCAATAGCATTGAATGTTACAGGGATAGATTAATGCAAATGCAGATTCCACTGTGTTCTGGTAAAAAAAAATTATATATATATATATACAAACCCGATTCCAAAAAAAGTTGGGACACCGTACAAATTGTGAATAAAAACAGAATGCAATGTGGAAGTTTCAAATTTCAATATTTTATTCAGAATACAACAGATGACATATCAAATGTTTAAACTGAGAAAATTTATCATTTTATTCTGTGTTTTTTTGTCAATATGGGGTGCTGTGTGTACATTAATGAGGAAAAAAAATTAACGTAAATGATTTTAGCAAATGGCTGCAATATGAAAAAGAGTGAAAAATTTAAGGGGGTCTGAATACTTTCCGTACCCACTGTATATATATATATATATATATATATATATATATATATATATGTGTGTCCATTGATTTTTTTTTGCTTAGGTTTGCATATGGTGGTGTGTTCTAAATGAGTTTTCCTAAAATTATACCCTATTCTCCTATTCCTAAAATAAGAAATATCCTAATATATCGTCTTACTTCCAGTATCGCAACATATCGTATCGCAACCCCTGTATTGTGATACATATTGTATCGCCAGATTCTTGCCGATACACAGCCCTAGTATGTTGTCTCTCGCGTATGCGTAAAAAGTGAAGTATACTTTGGGCTTAAGTAGCAGCTCCAAAATGAAAACTGAATCATTATTGAGCTCAATTTAGTTAAATAACTGTGAATGTCGCTAAGTTCAGTAGTAATGAAGCGAACTCAGTTCAACTATTAAAGTAGCTCTACAGAAGACAATAGCATCAATATTCTACTCAAGCCAGCTTAGTGTTGATTCAGTTTAGCTCAATAAGTGCAAAATTCATAAATTATAAAACAAATTTAATTCAGCTATAAGCAGCTCTACAGAAGGCAATAGAGACATCAGCTTGAGTGTCGATGTTGCACTTGCAGCATTTATCAATTAATGTTAAATTAATTATTTACATTATTTATTTATTTATTAACATAAAAATTTGTATGACATTATAGGCTATGTAAACTTTCTAAAAATAGCAGCAATGTTTAGTTTGAGCCTCAGGGCCAGTGAAAACGAGTATCTTTCAGTGCATCACATTTCCAGATAAATATGAACCCGTGCAGTATCCTGACATTACCCACCGTGTGCCTGACTGTTTCTGTGAACAAAGATGCCCTCTGTTATCATATGAGCCATCAAGGAGTTGATTGACTGGCCTAGTGTTGTTTTGTACCAGTTCAATTCAATCATGTCAGAGTAAGTTCAGGCAGCAGGAGCGGATGTACTCATGAAAATCAGCCTGGGAATCATCGCAGCTTGTGCTCAGGAGACTGACATGACCCGACGGCCAACGAGCGATCAATTAAGCCTAACTAATACAATTGAGCTGCGAGAACAATTCATGCAGAGTAAATTACATTATGCAATTACTGAAAGAGTGGTAAAACCAACAATTTTTCATGCAAAAGTATGGCAAACATCCCAAAACAGCCAAAAGAAGGTCGGGCCTAGATCAAATAAGGAGGAATACAGAGAATCTATATACAGATTTGTCTTCAACCCTTTGTCAATAAACTACAACTAGACTCAAACATAGTACAGAGAATTAATAAAGTTTATAAAGGAGGTTATACGAAACGCCTTATCAGTTACAGACGATAAAATCCAGCGTAATTATTGTTATGTAAGCGAGTGCTCAAACAGATGAGGCTTCGATACTGGGCATTATGTCTCTGAAACATTTCACTACTTCCACCGATCCCATCTCTGTATCAATATTGACACTTTTCCAGGTGTGGAACTGCAGTAGTTCATACCTGCTAATAACATGCTGTGTTCCAGACTTTAATACTTGTCATGAGGAAAACAAATATTATAAGTGTCCTACTCTTATGTAATCTAATCCTTTGTGTAAAACACTGCACTAGAGCTCAGCTAAAAGCAAGTCTAGCCTGCGTGGGATTGTAAACAAAGAAAGGGCCCTAAACAGTGTGTAAAAGGATTCATTCATTACTCATTCATTTAATAAATTTTCATTATTTAATAACACTTCGATATTAGGAGTGGGCAGCATGAACAAAATCTCATATGTCATATGAGTAATTTTATATCACCATAATGTTGGGATCCATCTACAGTTTATTACAATTCTGGCCAATACAGATAAGATGTAAAAAAATCCGTAAAACTTATGGTAAAGAAACAGCAGCTGTGGTTGCCAGAATTTTACCTTAAAAAATACAGTAGCAACATTTGAGGTTTTACGGTTTTAAATTCAATTTACATTTAAATACCGTAATTTCATTAACTGATATAATGTTAATATACCAACCTATTTAAGTACTGAAATCTGTTTTGTACCTTTGTAATACACTGATAACCACTAAAAGCAGGTGATGATGAGAAAGTTACATGATGTACCAAAGCCTATCACAAGCAGCTTTTAAATATTAACATATATAGAAGGTGCACAGTGATTCACACAAACACTATCATGGTAGCACACATGGAACTGAAATAATGCAATAAGCATTAATTTAACAACATGTAACATACAACTAGGGCTGCACAATTAATCGAATGCGATTGTCATGCGCATTTTGTTAGTAAAGCCGGTTCTGTAATAAGCAGGAAATCATCATCACGTGCTTTCAGATGGAGCAACATTTACTACACAGAGGCGTAGTTCACTGACAAGTTACGCAAAAAAATCGCAGGGGATTTTATTGCGCGATTATGAAATCGAAGAAATCGTTCGCAATTATGAAAGCAGTTTGCATAGCTTCTCAGTGAACTACGACTCTGTGAAGTAAATGCTGCTCCATCTGAAAGCATGTGAAAATACCACATTTAATAACATGTTTTTACTCCAAACCTACTTCGTAACGTCAGTCGAGTTTTTGAAATAAATCCTTCAGTGAGATGATGTGGCTTCTTACACAGAATAAGACACGCAACATATTTCATAGTATTTAAGCAATGATAAAGGCATTGCATTATAAATATACTTTATTTTAATGAAAATTATAATAATGATAACTCCGATAAACCGTATATTGCCATAGTCATGTGTTTATTAGTCACGTTGAATCAATGAAAGCAGTTGAATCTTCTGTTTATTCAGCTGCAGCGATGGGGTTCTGGGTTTTTTCTGCGAGGCGTATTTGGAGTTTCAGCGCAAGAGCGCCCTCTGGCCTTTGGATGGAGATTTACTGCTGATCACAGAACCGTGCTTCACTGAAAGATACGTATGACAATCGCAATCTCGATTCCATTTTTTACCTCAAGTAACAAAAATATTTTTATGAATTTTGCTTTTGTAATTCTTACATAGTGTAAACAAGCATGCAAAATTACATATAAATAATATTTAATATTTATAATTAAATAATATTCATTCTGTGAATACTCGACATCAACTGATATGGATCAATTAAAAAATTACTATAAAACTGATTTGTTTGGGACACGTCATTATACTCCATGTTTCTTTGTTGCTCTCACATGTAAATAACATATTCCTGCCTTCAGCTTCGTAAATATCTCAGTCTAAAAACTCTGTCAAAAGCACAGTCTTTCATTGATGTCCTTAGATTCCAGCTTTTCCAGGTGTGGTCAACATCAACAAAACATCAAACATCCACCTCAGTTACACATCTAGGAGAGGCAGAGCTTTTACATGACATAAGGACGCCATAAAGAAAAAGTTAAGAGGACGAGAATGCTGTATGATGACAGCTAGGCCTGTCGCAATAATCAATATATCGACTTATCTTGCAATATATGTACAGGACCTCAATCATTTTTGGTGAAGCAATATATCGCAATATATATGTCACCGTGTTTTTTACATTCCATTTGCACCTGAGCCTTTTGCAGCTTCTCGTACATAACGTGGTGTAGTCATGAGGTCCTCAAATTTAAAAAATGCTTCTACAAAAGTTTAATCTGCAGATATGGCCTTGTTTAGGGATCTGTGCCTTTGTGCATGCGGACATCTGACTGCTAAGTAGTGATTGTGTTTTTCAGCAATGCACCCTTAGTTTACAGAGAAAAGAATGAATCTGTAGATGGAAAAATCTCCATTAAAGTTTTTTGTGCATTTTTCTTTTTTTCTACTTGTTACTTTGCACTTTTTGTTAGAAATGTTTATTTACTATTTATTCAAGTTTTTTAAGGTATCTAATATTTTGATACTTAATTTCCATGATCTAAATATTCTTAAAAATTTAAAGTTTGTTGTCATTTGGAAGTGTGTAGGCCTTCTTGCATTACGTAGATGGAAAAATCTCCATAAAAGTTTTTTGTGCATTTTTCTTTTTTTCTACTTGTTACTTTGCACTTTTTGTTAGAAATGTTTATTTACTATTTATTCAAGTTTTTTAAGGTATCTAATATTTTGATACTTAATTTCCATGATCTAAATATTCTTAAAAATTTAAAGTTTGTTGTCATTTGGAAGTGTGTAGGCCTTCTTGCATTATTATGCTGTTACATTATGATTATATATTCAGTGGCATAAAATGGTCTTTAAAATGACAATAATATCGCTTATCGCAATTATTTCTGGGGCAATATATCGCACAACAAAAAGTTGTTATCGTGACAGGCCTAATGACAGCTCATCATCTGTTAAATAATGAAAATGTTGTTTGGCACACATCAGTAACTAACAGACCCAAAGCTAAACATAATTGTTTGGCCTTTGTTGAGCTGCCCATGCTGAAAATGCAACACAGTATTTATTTTATGTATTGTTTTATTTTATATTTAATATTTTAAATTACAGATGCAACTTGTTTTGGCAAATTTACAAAAGCAGAGGTACTTTTTCCTGCAGTATTGCGTGCTTGAGGTACTATACCCTTACGTTTGCACGCATGTAATTCAGAGGCGGTGGAGGGTGTGACTGTGAGAACAGAGAGTTCCTGCAGATGTCCTGAAACATTGAAGGAACACAGGACTATTCTCTCTGCAGTTTCTCTCCAGACTTGTGACTCAGAAGGAGTGAGTTTGAGAGAGCGCAGTGATGCTGGAGGAAAACTGCAGGAGAGACACACAGGACTAAATCCAGTCAGAAGCACATGACTTCAACTAGACTTTGTGAGCTGATCAGCTCTAAATAATCATCGTCTACCTTCTGATAGCAGAGACCATTTCCTTTTTTCTGGCCAAAATGTATATCAAATAGAAAAACTAGGCCTCAAATCCACTTTCTCAAATCTCCCTTGACACTGATGAAGCTGTTGCCTTCCTCTCTCTCTGTCTCACACTATGCAAAACAATGAAGACACAGGCTAGTCTTCGTTCAGCCCAGTTCACATGGCATCACTGCAGCGAGGCACATCCCAAGTTTGTTAAGCTTTTCTCAAGGCCTGATTTAAGGTTGAACAACTTTCATAACACTAAAAATCTGTCTTGAATTGTTATACTTTTTATGCATGTATAATTGTGACGATTTATTTTAAATAACTGAGATACCATTAGCTAGTTTTATGAAGTGCCTCTGCCCAATAATTATAAATAGTTTAATTTAAAAAATAATTTGAAAGGTAGTAATAATAAACGGTGACTTTTGCATATACATACAAATAATTGTATATGTATTTTTTACACATTTCAAGAAAAACTCAATGATGATGATGATAATAATAATAATAATATTATAAATAAAACTATAAAAATATAATAATATTAATATATATAATATTATTATTTTATTTTATTTAAATTATTTTATTGTTAATTATAATAATTAGTATTAATATTAACAAAGTGTTCAATTTGCATATTATATAATAATGATAATAATGATTATAATAATAATAATAATATCATAATTTACTATAATAAAAATATATATATATACATGTTTTGTTAGCAAATAACAATAATAATTATTTTATTTTAATTTATATATATATATATATATATATATATAATATTTATTTTACAAAACAAATCATAAAAATAATATTAATATATAATATAATTGTATTTTATTTATCTTATTTTATTATGAATTACAATTATAATTAATATTAACAATTTTTGGTTCAATTTGGATATAATAATAATAATAATAATAATAATAATAATAATAATATTTAACCATTAAATTAAATAAATTAACAATTAAAATGTAATAATAATACAATGATAATAATAATAAAAATAATAATAGCTATAATTTACTATCATAAAATAATATATACATAATTTTATGTTGCCAATAATAATAATAATAATTATTATTATTATTATTATTATTATTATTATTATACACACAAATAATAGATTACAAAAAATAAAAAATTAATAAAAAGATCACAATAATCATCAGTATTTCTTGTTATTATGTTTTTTCCTTCCGATATTTTATTATTTGTATAGAAATAATAACACAATTAGTGAACCTATTGGAATAAAGCAGTGATTCTGCCTCATTGATTACAGAACTGATAGTCTATGAAGAGCTAGGGCTGTTTACACCATTAGCCAAACCAACTAATAACAGCCTAATTCAGACTTATTCAGAGTTATTTACATCCACACAGACTTTTCAGTCTCATTTCAGAGAAAATCTAGATACCTACTAGCAAACAACATCTTGATACTAACAAGAGCTGTCTGTCTGTCAGACACACAGTTGGTATGGCTCTGCTTCCTCTATTGAGTTAGCATGCCAGTGCCTTTACACAGATGTGGGCAGCAGTCAGCTGTCCACTGAAGCATCTGCATGTGGTTCAGCACACACACACACACACACACACACACACACACACAAGCACATGATGCATGAACAAATGTGCACACAACCACATACATAAGAGGCATGTAACCACTTAACAACGTGCCACAAACAAACTGCCTTCATATCAGGATATTCCCAAGACTTTTTTCTGAACATTAAACATTATTAAGAGGACATCAGCTGTGCCAAATCGTCCACAGCAGACCTGAAGCATAATCAATAGCACAGCCTGTACTGAGTGCAATCACAAGGTTTCCGGGTTATTTATTAATAGACGACTGACCCTGTTAAGATGGACCATCTGAAACACAGTGCGGATGAGACAAGATGAGACAGGCTCTTCCTCACTGTTCGTACTAACCACTTATGTCTGTCTATTCACTAGGGGGTTATTGCACTAATCATCAGAGTGCAAACTGGGAAGAAATTAACATCAAAACACAAGATGAATTTCTTATGAAGACCAAAACCATTCATTAGTTGCAACCTCAGACTCATGCTATTGATCAAGGCATTAAGCAGCAGGCATACTTGATATCCTTGATGTTTCTGATTGCTTTGCATTATTTTTGTCAAAAATATAGATCTATTGATACATATCAATTTTGAATAGTAAAAAAAAAAAAAAGTACTAATACTACTTTAATACTCAATTTCCGCAGTATCAATACAAGTGCAGTTTATGATCTGGTGTTTTCAGAGTGGCTCAGTGAATGTAGTAAAACTATCTCTGCATGTGCTATGAATTTAACATAACAAGCAACAGGTGCATTTTATTTTCTGCATAATTTCCAACATTTTGTGGACAGGTTATTACAGCATTTCACTAGATTTGCAATAAGCATTTGTAAACCTTTTATCAGAAACATCTGCCAGAATTAAGACAGTTTAACTTTGGTAAGTGAATAAATTCAAGTATTGTAATTTTATTTCCGTAAACTAAAATATTAATAATATACTTATGTAATATTAATCTACTTTATAGTGCAGTTGTATTACAGTAGTAATATATTTCTTAGAATTATTATTATTATTAGTGGTCGACCGATATATCGCCAAGGCCGGAAGACAGAAGTCTGTCTAATAATCATATAGAACGGTTAAACAAAGGAATTAAAATGCATACAAAAAAGTATTATAACGATTGCTTTTATATTGTTAGTAATAGAAAGGCAAACATAATACTTTCTCGTTTGCCATCAGCATTCAGCAAATATGCATTTACATCATTTAAACAAATCTTTGAATGATTAATGAACATCTAATTTCAAAAGCCTTGCAAACTTAGTCGAATCCAGCTGTGAGATCTTGTGAAGTGTGCATTTGTATCCTGCACGATCGCGTGTACTCTGCATGATGGTCGGTCCGTGCGAAGTGAAAACGGACAGGAGGAGAGTTCAGCTTCACTGATACGCGTGTGATAACTTGATAACTTTTTTAAATTGATAACTTTACCAAATTTTAGTGAAAATCATTCAAATCGCTGGCAACTTTTTTTTTTAAATGCTGGCGGGGAAAGAGTTAAAAACAGTACATTTAGTAATTTACCATTTTTACATTTAAAATAATAATTTTTGCATATACACATTTGCAAATAAATTTATTTTGCATTTATGTATTTCTCACAGTTGAAAAAAAAAGTTTACATATGTTTTATACATTTGTATAAGACATATGTAAACAAATGTAATAATAATAATAATAAATATTATCGAATTATAATATATACATTTATTATTATTATTATTATTATTATTATTATTATTATATAATCCCACTCAGAGCTATTAGTCCAGAGGAATCTCGGCGTTTCAGTTCATAAGAAAGTACTTTGACGATTAGATATTGGCCCTTAATGTTGTGACAATTTTTCCCTGTTGTAGCGAATTAAATATAATTATTTTTAAAATATTGTAACAAGTTAAACATTTCTGTATCATGACAAACCCTACTTACAGGGATAGTTAAACCAAAAAAAATTAATAATCTGTCGTCATTTACTCACCCTAAGTATAAAAAAAACTGAAAAAAGAATGAATGAATGAAATTAAATGAAATACTATGGAAAGTCAATGGCTACCAGTAACTGTTTGGCTACCACAGTTCTTCAAAATATCTTCTTTTGTGTTCAACAGAAGAAAGAAATTCATACAGGTTTGGAACAAAATAAGGGTGAGTAAATGATGAGAAAAAATTGCTAATTTTTCATTGAACTATCCGTTCAACATGGCAGATGTTCTCTTTTCCTTCCTTGACCTAAAAAAATGGACCACTCAGTCTGCGAGAGAGAACATTCATAAAATTCCCAAAAGACTTTCCAAACCACTCAAAAGTGTTTCCATAGCAACATTCCATTAATAGTTATTCATTCACCAGGTGGGTTTCCAGCACCACCAAGAACAAACTACATAAACACTGGTAAACCTCTGTTCATTTGATCTCACTCAAGATGATCTAAGCAAACATTCCCATCTGAACAGTTAAATCTGAGCAGCCTGTGTGGGTTTGACTCTCTCTATAAGATGAGACAGAGATCAGTGATGGTGGAGGGAAAGAGGTCACTCATGTGGAACTGAGCTGACAGGAGGAAACCAAAACATCCCGCCACTTCTTACACACATATAACATTGCAGCTTTATGACAAAGAATACCAACACGCCTGGTTTGACCTCCCACCTCAACTAGTTAAACTGATTTTGGAGTGATATTTCATCCAACTCAATATGTCTAAATTCACATTATGGTGCAGTTGTTTTCCTTTCTCCCGAGCTCTATCCGTCTCTCACGCTACACGAAACTGAAGACACAGGCTACTGTTCTCGGAGCACTTCTCACATGACATCATTGCTCCAAGGCAAAGTTTCTTCACTATTTTCCCAGCATCATATGGAGATGAGCCACTGGAGAGGACCAGAACAATGCCATTCTTCTCTATTTTACACAACTGCATCATGTTGAGTTTTTGAGGATAAAATCAGAGCCGGATTTCTGTCTATGCATGCGGAGCACATGCTTCAAGACCACAGACGCCCAGAGGTCCCAACCACACCTTGATAAACTTACAGTACATAGTTGCTTCACTATCACATGAATCTAGTTGGTTGTGCCCCAGGGTCCTGTGGTCTTTTGTTCCAGCCCTGGATAAACTATATTGAGCAGGGTGAGAAATTAACACTTACCGCCAACCACATGTGGGAACTTTGTAATGTAATGTTGATTTCTACCAGAATGGACATTCCTATTCATTAGACCTTGTTTTGACCATATACTGAGATATCATTTCACTGCAAATTATATGTAGCCTACATATAAATACATACACATGCATGTAAATATTTAAGAAATATATCTAATATACATACAATTATAACTTTTATTTTGGATGCGATTTAATCGTGATTATTTGATTTGACAGGCCTAATTAAAACAGAAAACAGCTATTTTAAATTGCAATAATATTGCACAATATTGCTGCTTTGAATTTATGATCAAATAAATGTAGCCTTCTTTCAAAAACTTTAAAACCTTACTGACCCCAAACTTTTTCAATAGCGTTATGTAGCTGCTATCGCTCTCAGCAAGACAGAGAGAAAGACAGCAATGAAGAAAAAGCAAGTAAAGACGTCAGGTCCAGAACCCCGGTGAGCTCAAAGCACAGACGATCTGTGTGAGGAGGCCGGAGACGATGTTTCATCAGAAACCTAAAACCATTAGTCTCACTCTGCTGTTGTTCACGGCCCTTGAAGTCCTCTGGGAAAGGATGTGTTAACTTTATGAGGTTGACTCATGGCCAAACCAGCATAAATCTCATCAACTTCTCTCAGACAAAGCCATTCAGCAGTTTAGTTAACCACTCGGTGACAAAAGCCAGAGAAGCAACAGGTTAGAGATGCACAAACCTAATGGTGAATTGCCAAACCATTCCAGATGTGTTTCTTACTGATATTTAACAGTGTTTGTTTGTTTAATTTTAGTAATTTGCATGTTACACAATCTCAGAGGCTCTGCAAGACAGGAGCCATTAATAACTCAAGGTGCATATGCATGGTTGGTTTATGACTGATTATTAGCCAAACATTGATAAATCAGTTTGGTTTGATTTAAAACATTTATTTCACACTGGATGGAATCCTAATATTTAAAAAGGACATCAGGGCGAAGTTCAAGGAATGTGAAGAATAAAACTGATTCTAGACTGACTTCACACATCTTACATCACACACTCAAGTGATCTTCCTCAGCTGACTACAAAGCATGGCTTTATGCAGATACAATTTCATCAAGTAACACACTGAATTAAACATGAAAAGTAGAATAACTGAAATAGTATTTTCTTGTAAAACTTACTCCAATAATCTTTGTGTACAACATTGAAATAAATACATGTAAAAAAACATGTGCATTGTGTACTTCAGTACTGACTTAAATTATTCCCTCAAATAATCACGATTATATCAAATAATAATAGATCAGGCTGTTATGTAATAATCATGACAGACCTAGATATATGGGTCAAGATTATGTCTGGCTAGAGATCAGAGTCTTCATGTCTTATTCTTCAACTGTAAACCAGCTGAAATTCAGAGAATCTTCCAGAAGGCACGAGACAACATAAGAGAACAACATGTAATCTGAGGTTTATTACGTGACTAAAAAGTAATGGTTGTGCGTAAATTGGCACCAAATGCGAATAGGAAAATTAAGGTTGTGCGTCAAGGCTGTGTGTGACTAGGCCAAAGTACTCACACATTCTACCTCATCCTAACACACTCACACCGTCAGCTGAGGAAGGAAAGTTATGCAGCGAGCTGAAAGAAACAGGCTTTGTGCAGTGATAAAGAAAACCTCCGGGGATTAAACCACGAGGGCTTCAAGCTCACAGCTAACAAGTTCTCCAACCCCGCACAACAACAAAAAAAAGAGAAAGCGAAAGCAAGACGAGGGGTATTTCAGAGATGGATTGTTAAAAAACATCAGTCACTAAAGGGGAAGCTGTATTGGGAATTTACAAGAGTCTCGACAGGTGTTTTACAGACCTTCAGCATTCCTACTCATCATCCAAAGCTGGTCTAACAGCAGCCTCTCCCTCGAGACCAGAACCACAGACAGGTAGTACGACCTGTAGCTTAAAGAAACTCTCATTAAGAGGTCTGATAATCCCACTTCAGCCACTGAACTGGTTCTTGGGCCTAATCCTCTTTGACTGTGCACCTTGGGGGAGGAAACACGGTGACCCTCACGATTTTTCAATAAACTACCAAGATGCCTATGGGTCAAAATATGTATCTTTCAACTTTCAGAGCTTGTAGGTCATAAAATCTTTAATGACCAGTTGGCGGATGCACAATGGTGAATATGGAAGCACTTGGAAACCCACAACTTTCTCAGTCTGATTTTGATGGAGTGGTTTGTTTTTAGCTGAAGGTCCCTGGTGAGAAGCCAAGGCATCTAAACGTGATCACTATTCTCCTATTTATAACGTATTTGAGTCCTGCCAATAATACGGAGTTAATGGGGAAAAACTGGGTCAGCTCGCCTTATTCTGTCCGGGTGAACTGCCAAAGGCCAGAGTGGGCCGGGTGAAGCCCAACAGAGAGCACTTCCCCAATCAACAGCATTTTGGAGAAGGATCGATATGATTCTGCATTGACAACTAATGCTTAACTGTTAACTATTAACAAATAGTCACTAAAACAAATTCCTCGTATGTGTAAACATACCTGGCAATAAAGCGCATTCTGATTCTGATTCTGAATAATGTAGATTATTAGGTGGAACATTATGATGCCTATCTGAAACCAGATTCCTTAGGAGGCACTTTCATGCAAAAACACTACAGTTAAGTCTCTGACTCACTGGGCAGTCGGTTTGGGACACATCCAGAGGGGGCTGTGGACGTAGCCTGTCTGTGGCGAGCAACAGTTTGCTAACACTTCATTCAGTGTAGAGCCAGCGCTCAAATGAGGGCGAGGTCTTAAACACACATACTAAAACATCACATGATCGCTGAGCGAGAGGTGCAGTCATGCAGAACAGAGCACACACACACACACACAACCCGTCTCATTACTGCCCTCAGACAGTGTAGACTTTATGATGAGGAGGACGCCTTAGCCCAAAGCTCTGATCTCACTAAGTGTACACATGAAACATTATGTACAAACAAAGATTCTGTCATCCGTTACTTACCCTCATGTTGTTCCAAACCTGCTAAACTTTATTTTTCAGTGGAGCACGAAAGGAGATATTTTGAGATTGTGGTGGTTGCTCTTTTCCATGCTATTGTCCCTTCGCAGGGAGCTTGATTGGCAGGTGATCTGACCAATCCCATTGCTGAATCTGCCATTTGGTCCGACAAACAAATCAGACAAGAGAGTAGATTACTTATTGGTGAATTTAAACTTGAAAAATGGTGTACTGACATCTTTCTGCTGGTTAAAATAAAACACCTTCTGATGTTCATTCATGTTTATTTCGTGCTGTATAGTAAATATGAAAAGATGATGGGTTCACGTGCCACTTGAACTGAGGCGCTACAGCAATGTCACGACACATTAAAGAACCACAAAACGGTATTTACCGTTTGAATTTCTTTAAAAAATTTAAAAATTTGAAAGCTAAGACTTCTGTTTCATCCCAGAAGTAACCTGCTCAGTCTTGTCTGTTGGCAAGCTGTCAGTTTTCTCTTTGCTCCACAATGTATTTTTCACCGCGTGAGAACATGATGTGTGGCGTGGCTTGTTGAACATAGCAACAACCCATCATTGCTACTCTACTCTATTAAGATTATCAGTATTTAGGTCTGGTTCTCACACAACACTATCATTTGATTTCAGTAGACATGAAATATGGATCATTTTATGATACTTTTATCTCACTTTTGAGTCTTTTTTAAGCTTGAAAACTCTCATAGCTCTTCCCTCATGGCAATTGCATGTAAAAGAGCAACCAGCACATTATTCAAAATGTCTCCTTTTGTGTTCCACGTACGAAAGCAAGTCACACAATTTTGAACAACATGAGGGTGAGTAAAACGGAATTTATGGCCGATTTGAATTGCTCACATTACATACATCAGCAAGGAACAGACACTATTTAACTTAAAGAACATTAAATAATCGAAAGTTGTCACATGGTTCATGAATGTTTACAAAATGGCATATCTTTGCCATGTATCAACTCAATAGGAGAAGAGATAGTGTTTGAGTGCAGAATAGGCAGGGCCCTGCTGTTCTCCTCTTTGAATATCCTCCCATTCACGGTCACGAGTCTAGCATCTAGAGCTCTGTTGATAATCTCGTTCAGAGAAGGCTCCGAATGCATGCATGCACAGCCGCATGTGTTCTTTTTGTTTGCCAGTCTGTGTGTGTGTTGCTGTGTGGGCGCATGCTTGCATGTGCGCATCCCTCCTGTGGACCCATCTGTTACCGCTGAGGGCATTTTAAAATCTATCACATTTAGCCAAAAGATCTTCAGTATTTTTAGCATAACACACAGTACGTATATGTACAGGACTCTCTTGTTTACTAAATCAAAAGGCAGTAAATATGTCTTGTTCTGTTTGGGTCGGACAGCAGATCTCTTGGTGCTGAAAAGCTTGGGAAAACTATTTCCGAATGGATTACAGCAAAGCTCTGGCTACTTCCCAAAGTGGCAGAGAGCTTTAGAGACCAAAACACTCAATCTTTGAGGCAGACTGAGATCCACATGGTTGTCACACCGACAAAGAACAAACAGCTAATGAATACCATCAAGACAATGAGGTTGCCATCGACGCAGACACTCCTGAAAACCACTCACACCTAAATCTCATTGGCAAGTATCCACACCATGGACACAGACAGCAGCACAGAGTCAGCAAAAATAAACCTGCATCTAGAAACCTTCAGAAACCAAATATACCGAGATGAAAACTAGCTTTTTCCTCAGGATGGCTTGTCAAGATGATGCCCAAAACCAAATATAGCAACGGAATGACTCATTTCTCTCAAAAGTCAAAAACCAGTCTGGCACCTCGACAAAAGCGAACATGACTCACCTCTATTGATGTACTGGGCGGGATGTGTTTATCTGTAATGGGGAGAAGGAAAAAGAAAGATAATCCAATCAGATATACATTATCATACTCAGTGTTTTAAATTCACATACCACAAATCATTCATTTTTCACATATGTTACCATTTTCTCTTTATCAACAAGCTTGACCATCTACATCTAGAGATTGTTTTTTTTCAATTCTGGGTAGCTGTTAATGTGTCAAGGATTGTTAGGCGGTTGCCAGGGTGTTTTGCTAAGTAGGGTTGGGTACCGATGTAGGGTTGGGTACCCATGTAACCGGTATGTACTAGAACCGAATCAGAACGCACACTTCGGTGCCTCATTTCGGTGCCACTTAAATGCTTGAGCGATCGATTGAAATATCTGTTCTCTGGTTCTCCGAAACTTACATAAGGATCACCAGCACCGCACGTGAAAAATTATTTCCCGACTGAGAAAATTCACAAACGCAAGTCGAAAAGCTCTAATAATACAAATCCAACACATCTTTATAATAACGCGAGTGCCCATGTTGTTTTCACATTCCGACTTAAAAGCACAACTCGGGAAATGAGAGCATCCGAGGAGCGCGTGCGAATGCAGCAATTACACTTGCTCTGATGGCAGCAGGTAGATACAGTTAGCTAGCTAGATAGGAGATAAATATTAGCTAGACATAAGATAAACATTCTTAAATTAAAATGCCTAAAGCTAAACTTCCCTTGTAATGACTTGCAATGAGAATCGTTTTTTATAAGGCTTCTTGTCACAGAATGAGGCAGAATATGTTCTATACTGTAAAAAGCATATGGTAAAATGGCTATGTCGATTAGCAATGGATTATAAATATACTTAATTATGATGAAAATACCAAAGATGTTTTGAATAACACCGATAAACTATACATTGTCGGAATCTAGTGTTAATTGTCTTTGTTTTCTCATTTAAAACATTTATATCTTCTGTTTACTCAGTTACAGCTATAGCTATAGCAATGCCTTTGTCCATATTAGGGATTTCCTGAGTCCTATTCCTTCTGTGATGCACATGGGGCGTTTCTGCCCGAGGGCGCCCTCGGGCGTCCAGTATGAATGAAACAGACATTAAATGTGTTTATAGCACTCAATAATGGCCAATCCATCCTATTTTGGGTAATTTTTTTTTTTTTAAGTATCGTTTCAGGCACCGGTACCGTTTTAAAAGTATCGATTTGGCAACGGTATCGTAAAAACCCAAACAATACCCAACCCTATTGCTAAGGTCTTCTGGGTGGTTGTTAGTGTGCTGCTAATGCAATTGTTGGATTGAAGTTGCTCTGTACTTGCAATAGTACTACGCAATAGTACTTTTTCTGCAGCCTTAGTTACAGAAGTATTATTTATGCAGCCTATTTTTCCTATGTATTTATTTCTATTGTATGAGGTCAATCAAAACATTACACACTTTTATTTGAAGCAAAAACTTATTTAAAAAGTATTTAAAATGTACAAGGTACAAGACTGTGTTTAATTGCTTTAATGCAGAAAAGAACAACAAGAAGTGATATAATCGAATTACAAACGCTGGAGAAATATAAAACTATTGATGTTGTTTATGTGTTTGGAAATAATATATTTTACGTTTTTTTTGCCTAATATGCATATATACATAAATATTTAAGTAGTTTGAGAGTGTAGGGAGATTGACTGTTAAGTCATTCACAGCTCTTTAAGGGAGCAGGTGAGTGCTAAAGAGTTCTTTTGGCGTGATTTGTTTGTTTTGATTCTATGATTGGTGCAGATTTCTTTGCAAAATCATGGGTAATATAGTTTTTCACCAATTATGCGGTTAAACATGATTATAAAAAAAAATAGTTGACAAAATGCATGCTGATGGCATCAGCATGTACCATTGATTACCAACCTCAAAGATCACAGTAAGTCTGTCTTTAATGGTTTATAAGTAATTACTAAAAATATATATATTTGCTCATGGAGAAAGTAAATAACATTTTTACTTCGAAACCTGACTGTCGCATTCTATTTTGTGGCTAGAACTGGTGGTTTCTAGAACCAGTTCATAGGATGTTCTGAATGGTTTTTTTGGTCCAAAGAAAAAAAAGAGACGGTATTACTTGGTCCATCTTTCAATGCAAGTCTAAAGGGTTTTTTGTTTGTTTTTGATTGGAACCAAAAATCAAAAAGGTAAATATCACACCTCAACATGCCACATGATTTGAGGTAACATTCATTTTCGAAGCACAAATGACGTGGGACGAGATAGGTGCTTAATTTTAATGCATATGATTATGCAATAATAAAAGAGATGCTGACCTTAGCAAGCACTGTTAATTAACAGCATCTTTCTAGAGAAGTGTGCAGTATGGGTTGCAGCCATGAATAAATTTCATAGAAGGGAAATTGACCATGACAAACCCCCTCCCCCATTTCTATATTACACAGAGGGACCCAGGGGTTCACCTCAGACAACCTTCACATGAAATATTTAACTCAAATCTATAAGAGGCAGACAGAGATGCAATTTGTGCCCATTGAGCCTGAAATACACAACACACTGGGGTTAGAATCGTAATGTCTGTCTTTTAGCCCTTCCTTCAGTGGCACTGGAAGTATAACGTTACAGCGTTAAAAGAAAGAGCCTCCTCTGGGATTGGCAGAGACCCAGAGTTCATTTCTGCCCCTAATGAATGAACCCAGTGTCATTGCAACGGTCACTTTCAACAACTGAATCTCACATATAACTGAAAATGTGCAAAGACGTCTGAAACTGAATCCTCATAGAGTCTAACCTGCACCATCCGGACATGAAAGAGGTGTTTTTGAAGAGGTTCTTTTGTCTTTTAGTGCAAAACAGATGCCAATTACATTGTTGTATGAAAACAGACAAATACTGTAATATTATCTTCCTATAAAAATGAAAGGAGATCACTGGAAATAATTCATCCTACAATGTGACCTTCTTACCATGGACAGCCATTCACAAGGGTGTTGACTCAATAGGAAAGTTACTAACCAAAATTGGGACAAAAAGGAAAAGGTGCAAACCCATGCTGCTAAAAATTACTCTGCATTTATTTATTTTCAATAAATATTCATATTTTTGAGCTTAGTCAGACAATTAACTTAAAATAGAGCCACCAAGTGGATTACTAAATATGTTAATGTTCGTATATTAATATTTGTTCATGGAAAATACTAGCAACAACATCTGTGACAAATATGCAATATATTCTGATGCTTTTCATGCAATCATAGCACCTTGTATGACAGAAAGTGAAAGCGTTATCAATCTCAGATTAACCTATATCTTAGGCTTCTCGTGATCTTCAGAGATTACACTTTCATATTTAATTTTTCTAGTTGGAATACATGCTATTTCCAGGGTTGCAGCAACTATGAATCAAAAGAAAACATAAACATCACTGAAGCATTGCCTGGAGCTTGGAAGCAGATGTTGGTCCTTATTTACACATCAAATCTCTAATAGACTCTCAAACTGTTTTGTTCGTTTTGAGGGACAGATCTATTCACCAGGGATAGACCATGACAGAAACTGGCAGGTTCACAACCCACAGTCTGATATCATTGGTCAGTCAGTGTAATTTGAACGTATCCAGCAAACTTCCCCAGGAGAGCAGAATTCAGCAGATCATGTTACATAAGCATTGATAGGGACCATCTGATCTAATTACTTGCTTTACATTTGGCATTACACATCTATACTTAATAAAGAAACAGGAGACATATCATTTCACTTCAAAAAAAATATTTTCTATTAAGAGGGACTATCAAACGGCATAGGTATACTATGACTGTCTTGATCTAAATTACTTCAAGCTGAAAAAACCAATGGAAGTGTGCTTTGGAAATTAAATCTCAGATGAAGATACTAGCTATATAAAACAGCAAAAAGAGCTCAAATAACTGACTATCATGTCTGAATCCTTGTTAGGGAGATAGAAGGATTGAGACACTCATCCCAATAATTATACTTATAACCAGCAGTCAGATTGACTCCCAAAGGAGAAACAGAGATGGAAGCCAAATCCAAAAGCCTGAGGCTAAGGAACCCAAATGAGATAATGGTTGCTAATTTAATTATACTAGTTCTGTCTGAGACATCCCACTCTCTAAATTATTTTTTTGAAATGATGACGATTTTGAAAAAGAAAATCTAGTTATTATCTATATTCAAAGCCTTGCTATTCATTCTCATATTGATATAAAATAAATCATTTGAACCAGTAATCTGATGGTATATTTTAATTTAAAATGGTTTAATATTATTCACTTGGAACATCCAATGCACTAAATATGATTGGGAGTATAACATCAGAGCTGTATTTACCATGGTAAATGTTCTACACTTATCATACCTGAACAATACATAAACATGCCTAAATGTTGAATCAAGATGAGAAGTATATATGCATGATATCACACGAGTACTAGGCCAAAGAGCAGGCCCCTTATGTTGCCCTCATGACTGAAGGTGCTTATGGATGAATCCATCACATGGCCCTATTGTTTACAGTGGCACGATGGTAGCCACGATATAACCGGTATTATGGAGAGTGGTTGGCATTGCATTGAATATTGGTTAAAACCATGAGGTGCTAATAAAATCAAAAGCATATGATATATACATACAATTATATATTTAAATTATCGAATAAAACACCTAAAATAATCGGTGAAAAGCTAGATTTGAGCTGCAGGTACATATCTAAATCTGTCTAGAATTCGAAATGGCCTCCATTAATCATAATTTCGCTTATATTTACGCGTCAGCTGTAAATAACGCGTCTCAATGCCATTGCTGTTTAGCTGGCTTCATGCTGCGCCATTTACTGCGTTTACTTGGACTTCTCTCTGTAAACACTCAGTTTACCTGGACTGCTCTGTTGATATAATTTCACAGTCCCGTCCTTCCGGATCCTCACATCTCCAGGACCCGCAATCCGTCCAGGTGGACTCCCACCTGTCTCTTTCCGTCTCTGTTTTTGAGTTAACCACCTGCAACACTGATAACACACGGCCCAGGCTTGCTCCTCATTGATCGGCTGACTGTACAGAGTTAAAATCTCTTCCAAACACAATTCATCTTCCCCGTCCGTACAATCCATACTGATGTCTTCAGGTTTCGCTCCGTCCCCGGGATCCTGGAGAGCCGACGGTGAGATTAGCATTCCTTCGTCAGTCATTCTTCTTCTCCAGGCTTCCCGAGAGCAGGAGAGACTGTGTTAGGGTGATAAAGAGGCAGGAAAGGTATGTTTACGTTAGGTCTGTCATCTAGAAGCAGCGCGCGCGTGTCGTCCTCCGCTGTCTGTGACGCTACTTCTGAGCTCGCGCTGCTGCTGCTGCTGTTCGACTCTGAGAGGCGCTCGGATGACTTTTCCGCATGGTCTCAGAGTCAGTCAGATCCTCGGCCAGGTGTTTCCCAAAACAAACTGTTAAGAAGACTTTTACCACATTTTATAATAATGTAAGAACTTTAGAATTAGCCAAACCGCGTAGCCAGAAATGGTTTGTCTACAGTGTCTAATTTAAAAAAATAAAAATAACAAGCTAACACATCTGAAAGTTAATGTTAGTAGGCTACATATGTTAAATCTTGACCTAATTCTGATTGAAAACGTTTAATTTAAATCTAACTGTGAAATTTAAATGTTAACCCGTTAAATGTCCAATTATTTGGTATGCAAATACACTTGGCGCCAGTCAAATGATTGAGGAATAACAGTAAGGCTATGCACCAGTGGCCTGTGCTAAATTCAAATAGATTAACATTTAGTTTTAGATTGCCCAATTAAAGCTGATTCATTAATAATTAGACTGCTGTACCCTTTTCTCTATAAAAAGGTGACAACGCAAAATTGTAAACTAAATTGTGGATTTAATGTAGACACAGGGACTCTGTTGGCTTAACCAAATGAACGACAGCTATAGTAATTGAAATGGTAAAAGCAAAAAAATAAAAAATGTACGGGATCTTTGAGGTAATAAAGTTAAATATCATGTCTGGTTTAGAATTTGATTTGCTTGGTAACGGATATAGTATAAAACTAAATTGGTAACTATAAATTAATATATAGCGGTGGTTGGTTGTAACACTTCACAGCTCTTTTCAAGAGCAACAAATAGCATATTGCAAAAATCAGTAGAGACTTAAATATGCTCCATTTATTTTATTTATATCTGTTTCTGGTCATTGAGAAAGAATAGCATTACATTTCATGCAGCAGATGCTCTGCACATACAAATTAGCAGCCTCTGTCCCTGCATGAGTGTGAAGGTGACTACACAATGTGTCAGATATGTTTTCGGAGTAAACTGTGTTAATGCATTTCTATATTTGGTATTTTATTTGCTGTTATGAATCATAAAAACATTTCCTACATGTTTACCATTTTGAATTTCAATTGTTGTGAAGTGATGATGATAAGGGATGGCATAATTATTGTGTTGGACAGTAGAATTTAAATCAAATTCACACACAAAAACAATGTTGCATCATACATGTTGCTATAGGTAACAGCATTGCTCTTTGTACTTGACATTAATTAACATAGTTTTGGGATAAGTTAAACATTTCTATAAAAGAAATTGTCTATTTTGTGATGCAGCATTAAGATCTGGTAAAACTATGTACAGGTAATGTCTCAATTGCTTGTGCAATTGAAATGTAAGATAAACTGCTCTATCTAGTGGTTCCAGTGATTTTACAGCACTTAGCTGTCCATATTAAATAAAGCAGGGTAAAAAAAAATTTTGTCACACTAAATAAAATACATTTTAACTTAAATTAAAATGTAATAATTAATAATTTCAGATACATGCCAAAAAATACCTTGCAATTTGCAGTAAACTGCAGTATTTACAAGAATGGAATTACCAAAAGACATAAATAAAAGAACGAAGGTCATAATATTAACCAACCAATCAATTAATTGTTGTTGTGCTTTTACAAGTGTTTAGGCATGACAAAAATATTCAGTAGCCTTGTCTTTTATAATATGTAATTAGCATTCAAATTGCACAGTGAAAATCTGAGAGCTATTATTAACTGCGAGCAATAACTCTTTTGTGCAACATTATGAACGTGAATTTATTTTATGAACCTGAATGTGTTAACATTATGAATGTGCTTTGCTCAGTAACTCCTGTGAGGATATCAGGGTTGATTAAAATCTATATTTGCCATGCTAATAATCAGATGCATCTTTTTAACCAAGTTTTGCAACAAACTAAAGCAAAGCATATTTCTATAGGCTAAGTGTGCATTAAAAAGATATCATCTCTTGTGAAGCTCTATTTCACTTTACAGCTTATGGTTTCTTATATAGCCCATAATCGACATCGCTGAACTCTTCTGGGTTTCAGAGTATATCCTCTGCATCAGACAAAGATGGGGTTGTTTTGTCCTCATGGCTCCCCTGGGTTAGATGCAGCATTAGATGAAACCCCTTCAGAATGAGTAGTTTCCTCCTCATGCGTTGTCTGCTTTGAGTCACTTATCTGCTGTAAAACACAAACAAGCTGTCACCATGCATCGAACGAAATATTTTTGATCGTCATTACTGTGTCGGCAATGTCAATAGATTTATGTCAGTAGGCTATATTTTGTAGACTATAGATATAAAATATTTTAGTACTTTCTGTCTGATGTTACACCACTTGACATTTAGGCTACACCCGGGAGTGATGATGAGAGTTTGTATTCTACAATTTAATGCAAGATGTTTCATAATTTTAAATCAATGTCAGTGTGGTGTAACCAAGCTATTTTTGATCATCATTACTGTGTCGGCAATGTCAATAGGCTATATTTTGTAGATATAAAATATTTTAGAACTTTCTGTCTGATGTTACACCACTTGACATTTTATAATGAAAAAAGATTAATTAAAAAGAGTCATTAAATCAAAGTTATTAGAGTCATTAAATTAAATCTATGAAACCAACATGAAAACATGAAATTCTAAAATATTATTAAAATATTTCTGGACATCCTTATTAGCCCTCGACTTACTGTTTTATAAAAGTGTCCTGGTATTACTGTACACTGGTGCTGCCATGGTACTTGTTTTAAGGAAACAGAGAGTGATATTTGAGTCATTTATATATGACAGTCATTTCCTTCCAATAATTCTGCTAAATCAGTGCATATGTGACCCTGGACCACAAAAGCAGTCATAAGTAGCA
This sequence comes from Sinocyclocheilus grahami, assembly GCF_001515645.1. Classification (NCBI taxonomy): domain Eukaryota; kingdom Metazoa; phylum Chordata; class Actinopteri; order Cypriniformes; family Cyprinidae; genus Sinocyclocheilus; species Sinocyclocheilus grahami. The sequence continues at coordinate 222,465 of NW_015506166.1, forward strand.
TGGGTATATTTGTAGCAATAACCAACAATTCATTGTATGGATCAAAATGATCGATTTTTCTTTTTTGCCAAAAATCATTAGGCTATTAAGATCACATTCCATGAAGATATTTTGTAAATTTCCTACTGTAAACATATCAAAACTTAATTTTTGATTAGTAATATGCATTGCTAATGACTTAATTTGGACCATTTTAAAGGCAATTTTCTCATTATTTAGATTTTCAGATTCCAGATTTTCAAACTTGTATCTCAACCAAATATTGTCATATCCTTTCAAATTTAGGATTATTATTTATTCAGCTTTCAGATAATGTATCTTTTTGTTTTGTGGTTCAGGGTCACATATATGGTCATTTGAATATAGTTCCTCACTCCTGACAACAAAACAGAATAAAGAAAATTATGTGCTGTAATTTTATTGACTTTGATTGGTCTTTACATTCAGTATGTGATCATGTATTTCACCTTTTCCAGCAAAAACATGAATACATTTAATCTCACAAGCACAAACACAGACAAACACACACATAGTGGTTCCTTAACAACACAATTAAACATAATCACTGCATTACCCGCACATGGCACAGAGTAAGCACCAACAGAAAATTAAAATCAACAGAATGCACAGCCATTACAGGCTCAGCGAAAGACGAGTGTTCAGTGTTGGACCACACATGCCCCCGAAGGACAAATTTTAAAACCCCTGAAAATCCTTCATTTGTAAACAAATTAAACCAATAATAACACATATGGTGAGATTCTGAGACCTCTTATTTGAAATAGTGATCTGCAGGAATGATAAAGGAATGAGGCAGTGAGAGGAAGGTACTAACAGAGAGGTAAAAAAAAGAAGTAAAGATAAACAGTAAGTGTTTAATACATTATTGGGTTCAGTCTCTGTGATGCAGGATGGAATGGTGAATTGGAATTTGAATTCTATTTGAAGTCAAGGAGGTTGCAGTCAATCTTGTAGTAAGCATATGGATAGTACTCTTGCTGGCTGAGATTCAGACCTGGGATGTCCATAGATGCCTATAACAATAAAAATGAACAAATCAGCTGTGATATCTCTATATCTTCAATTAGGCCATTTTCTTATGCTCACCAAAGCTGCATTTATTTTAATAAAAAATAGCAAATTCAGTAATATTGTGAAATATTTCACATAACTATTTTGTATTTGAATATATTTTAAAATGTACTTAATTTCTGTGATGGCATTGCTGTGGTGAATATTCAGCTGCCATTACTCAGGTTTTTATTGTCACATGATCCTTCAGAAATCATTCTAATATACTGATTTGGTGCTTAAAAGGATAGTTCAGCAAAACATTTTAATTTTCAACTTTAAGTTGTTCCAAACCTGTATGAGTTTCTTTATTCTGTTAAACACCAAAGAAAATATTTTGAAAAATGTGGGTAACCGAACATTTGCTGGTACCCATTGACTTCCATTGTATTTTTTTCATACTTTGGAAGTCAATGGCTGCCAGAAACTGTTTGGTAACGCAAAATATCTTCTTTTGTGTTTAACAGAAGAAAGAAACTCATAAAGGTTTGGAACAACTTGAGGGTAAAAATGATGCCAGAATTTTCAGTTATGGGTTAACTATCCCTTTTTTCAACTATTATTGATGCTAAATTATTAATAATGGTTCCTATTATTATCAATGTTGTTTCATATTTTTGTGGAAACTGATACATTTTTCGGAATTTGTTGATGACTAGACAGTTCAAACGAACAACATTTAATTGAAATATAAATCTTTTGTCACATTATAAATGTCTTTACTGTCACTTTTGATCAATTTAATGCATCCTTTCTGAATAAAAGTAGTAATTTTTTATCTTATTTACCCCAAACATTTGAATGGTAGTGTATAAACTGTTTTAAACACTGATAATAATATATAAGAAATATTTCTTGAGCAGAAAATCAGCATATTAGTATGATTTCTGAAGGATCATGTGACACTGAAGACTGGCATAATTGCTAATAAGAATTCAGCTTTGCCATAATAGTAATAAACTGCATATTAATATATTTTAAATGTAATGTATTCTTGTGATGGCAAAGCTGAATAGAAATCAGTTATTTTAAAGGGGAGTTATTTTGAGTGTTACAAGCTGTTTGTGCATATATAAGATCCGTAAACGCCTCGTTTAAACACGCCCTCACATATCTACTTCACTGTGTGGGAAGATTTGCATAACACCACCCAAATGTTTACGCAAAGAAAGGAGGTGTAACTTTTATTCTTTCTGTAGTATTGTTACCGCTGCTGCCATGTCATGCAGACGCTGTGTGTTTCCAAATATGGTAAGGGGCGTAACATTTCCGTCACACGCTTGAGGTATTCGGCCAATCACAACACACTGGATAGCTGGCCAATCAGAGCACACCTCGCTTTTCAGACCGATGAGCTTTGTAAAAATCGAGACGTTACGTTTCAGAAAGCCGGGGCAGAGAGGAGCAACAATAATGTACAATTTTTTAACCTTAAACTGCATAAACACATTGCATTACACCAAACACACAAAATAATGTTATTTTTAGCAACTAGCTGACCCCTTTAAATTGACACCATACTTCACATTATTACCACTATTTACTTTTCTGTATTTTTGATTAAATAAATGCAGCATTGGTGAACATAACAGACCTCTTTCAAAAATATAAAGAATCTTAATAATAGCTCACATCAATAACAGTAGCATTGCTGTCCAAGTGTTTGTAAAGGTCCTGCAGAACTTCCCTCAGTTTCTTTACATTCTTCTTGATTGGCTGAAGCAGCATGGCCTGGAAATTGACTGGCAGCCCATACCTGTTCAATACAAATATGCAGGTCTTACATCAGACAATCTACATCTACATCTGAAATAGATTCATACGCTGTAAACTGATTTGCACATACTGTACCTCAAGACTGACTCTGTAAAAACCCGGAGTGCCTTGATGTGTATCCATGCGATGAAAGCCTCACTGAAGTTTACTTTAAGCCAACGCACCAAAGGACCCTGAGGTGCAGAAGCAGATTGACCGTTGTTATCATTACTTATCTTTTCTCTTTCTAATTACTTAAATGAAGACTAATCAAGGCCCAGGGCCTCTCAAGCTGGCTGTGAGGTTGATGAGTTTTGAGGTTACTCATCAACATCATTGTGGAGGATTTTCTCATGTTCAATAGAGAATACAATTTAGACAGCTGCATGCATACAAATTGCTTTTTCTTGTCAGTGGAGAGGCGAGTCATCTCCTCTTTGTCTGCTTTCATCTCCTCTTCATTGTACTGAAAATCACGCACCATGAACCTGAAAAAAATCAGTAACACAGGGTCAGCTTTCCTCTGATTCAGCTGAAAGACATGATGGCATCAGTGAACATCAAAAACAGACAGACACTCAAACACATTGTGATACATTATAACAGTCTTACAACAGTATGTCATTCATAATCTGAGAATATATCTACACTGATTCGTGAAATATGGGACAAAACTGTCTACAGAACTAAAAAACTAAAAGTTAACTTAAAAAGGATTTTTAATAAGAGAATTTACAATGATTTCTAAAGGATCATGTGACACATAAGACTGAAGTAATGATGCTGAAAATTCAACTTTGCCATCAAAGGAAAAATTACATTAAATGTAGCTTTAGTGAACATAAGATACTTCTTTCAAAAACATAACAAATTTTTGAACAGCAGTATATTTGCAAATCTGACATTCAAATACACTTAAGGACTTGAGACTACAGGACGGTTGCAAACAGATTTTCAGCTCCATTTGACAAAATAACAACTATAGACTGTAAAGCTTCAAGGACTTACTTGTTTTCTCTTGCTTTGTGTTTGAAGTCATCAATAGCCTTCCTGAAGAGTGTAACACTAAACAACCCACTGTCTTGGTCTTCAAATAAAAGCCTAACAGAAGAGCAGATGAAAAATCGGAGTTGAGGTCAGTCACTATCACCATCACAGAGCAGCATTTTCCCTCATTCTACTGGATACAGCTCTGAATTAATTAAAAGCGTGAATTACATTACAACATGAGGTCTATAAAGCCACATGCTGCCACTTATCAACACAAAGTAATTAATAAGGTAAAAAAGATGATTTATAAAAAGCATAACTTAGGTAGGTATTTCTCAATTTCAAACTTCGATCTCATTAAGTGTACAAAAGTGTTTTTTTCCACTTGCAGTTTCTGCCATAGACCTTTTATTCATTTTTCTTAAAGCACCGAACTGACAGTTCTGGTCAGGTTCACGGTTCACGGTTTCATGTTTTGTTTAATGAGATCTATTCAAAGTCTTGGAAATGTTCTTTGCACTGAATGAAATTTGTTCTCTGTGTTGTTGAATCTCCTTGAAATGTTCCTTGCTCTTCCTTATGATTTCTGATTACTTCTGATTAATTGAGCACATAAAGTTGTGCACAGTGTTTTGGACAGCATAGTTTGTGTGCAGAAGCATATTGCACTGTAGTAATGCCTGCATTACTGTGTGTAACAGCAATAACAGAAGGGCAAGGTTTCCATAGATACAGTCTGACAAATTGACATGTCCACCAAAAGCAAAGCGTAATGATGTCAAGATTTAAATACAGGCAACACAAAGTTCAGAATTCTATACTTTAGGTGAATTAATTTTAAGATCGTCATTAAATTTTACTCACTTTGTGGATCTTGGAACCACCATTTCAGAAAGAGTTTCATATGTCTTCTGCCAGTCAGGATAACTAGTCCTTTTTAGGCCATAAAAAGGGCAAAAATTAGTTTTGCAGAGGTAACAACATATATAATAAAACAAAATATGTTCATTCTAAGTTATAGGGATAGTTCACCCAAAAATGAAAACTGTGTCATCATTTACTCACACCTTCTGCAAAATGCAAATGAAGATATTCTTAATATTGTTGGTAAGAAAAAAATAGTTCTTCCACAGTATAGACAAAAACTTTTATGGAACAATTCAATGAGAAGTCAATGGGAACAGAAACTGTTTTCTGACCGATATAATTATCTTCTTTTGCATTCCACAGAATAAAGAAAGTCACACAGGTTTGGAAGAACATGAGGGTGAGAAAATATTGGCATAATTTGAATCCAACGAAGAAACATTTTAAAAGCGCAAAATACAAAGAAAAGCACAAAAACTCCAGCTTGACTTACTTTGGAACAACTACAAGCAGAGTAGTAAGGTATTCAGAGTCTAGAACAAAATCATTTTTCTTGACTATATCAGCCAAACTCCTAGTCAAAAGACTCCCTCTAGTGGACAAGACATGTTGTTATTTAAGATCACTTAAAATGATTAAAGCAACACAGAATTTCACAAATAAATTAAGAATATGAAACTCCTCCCACTTACACACTCTTTCTCTCCAGACTCTGAAGGTTCCCTTTTAGGCTATTATAAGCTGAAGCTCTGGCTTTGAGATCATTGTCAATCTGACTCACTTGCTAAGAACAGAGAACAAAACAGGAAATTTAAAGAAAAAGAAATCTCCTTATATTATAAACAATGACAAAATATTTGAACATGCCTCACCTTGGACATGATCTCTGAGATGTTCTTAAGGGACTGTTTGATTGGATACTTGGCCATATCCCACTGGAACCGTGTAACATATGTGACCAGATCAACTGTATGGAAAGAGTTATTCATTATAAATATTTATAATCATATAAAGGTAATATACTAGGACATTCAAATATGACAGACTAGACTATGAAAGATTACATGTATTCTTATTTGACAAAATGTTATATAAATGTCAAATTGACATTAGTACCTGTTAAATGTTTATGTGATTGTGATATTAATTAAGAGTAGTATTGTTTACCATCAATATTGTGGTTAGTATGTACTGAGGATTTGAAGTTCACTTGCCTCCATTGGCCAAAAGATTCTCCTGAACTTTATCTCGACTGTCCTCTAAGACATCAGCCATGTACTGGGCCACTTTTCTCACTACGCTGGAAAATAACGGCAATAAATGAATAAAATCAAAAAATAACAGCAGCACAGGCTAAATATACATTTAAATATATCTAGAGAACTTTAACCTGACAGAAGCTTAAAAAACCCATTAAGGGAATTATAGGAACCACGATGCTGTGTGTAATTGATAATGACCAAAATATAATAATATCAAAAAATTGAATGTATACATTTTTTAACTGAACACTTTGATAAAAAGTCAAACGTAGACATGAAACCTCTCTACGAAAGAGTCCAATTTGGCAAGCTCATCTGACAGCCCTACAAGGACATCCAGAGTCCCCACCTGTTGAGAAACACCACCAAACCTCATTAGACAAACGGAAAAAGTCAAATATGTGTTGTAAATAAACCAGTGCTTTAACTGAATTCGAAAATGAGGAGTCATTTACTTTCAGTTCAGGTATGTTGAACTTGTGGTTAGTGGACAGGTTGGTCTGGCTTGTGGCCATGTTCATCTTGTCCCATGTCTGCTGGCAGGTCTTCTCTCCAGGAGCAGAGATCAGCCAGAACTCTGCCATGATGGCTGCTCAAATGATCACGGGGAAGGTCCTTAAACAGAAAGATAGCATATGAGACACTTCAACAACAAAACAAAAAAACCCTGTCAAATAGAATACAGTCCTCTCAAGGTTGATCATATGAGCAAATTCACACTTCTCCATTTCATTCCATAAAAATGACCAGTCACGAGTCATCAGCAGATTAAAGCTGCCCCCCTCAGCAGATAATAGGTGTCTTGCCTTTAATCGTGTGTTTAAAGACTGAACACAGAATTTATAATCGTAAAGTGCACACTGATATAGTGTACGTTTAACGTTACGTGATGCGATGGATTAAATGCGCTGTTCTGCTGTCTGTAAATATTGTATGAGCAACGTTTACGCCTAAATTGAAATCATTCTTTGGCGATACTTACCGGTGATAGAAGTCACTTCAGTAAACTACAAAATAATCTGTTAAAACTGAAAATAGTTTTTAAGAAAACATTATTGAAAACACAGATAATTGCGTCGCCGTGCTGAAAACCCTTCTTCCAGTCAGCTGATCGGGACTTGTGTTTCGTTCAGTTCACAATGCGTTCAGAATGCGCAATGTGGCTGTTTTTAACCTTTATTAAACCCCTTCAAATAACAAACAGGTATATACCAAACTACATATAATAAAAACATAAAAGCTAATTATAAATTCATTATAATGAATCCATACATTTTCAGATTAAGACATTAAAGGCATTTTAGCTGCTTTAAGTATTAAACTGGTGTTTAAAGAAAATGTCAAATAAATGAATTGTTTAAATGCCAAACTTGGAGCAGCTTTAAGAAATCTACATTTATCTAAATAAAACTCGCATATAATCAGACAACCTTTGTTTTGCATAAAAACGCTAAACGTGTGACACTCAAAAAGTATTACATTCTTTGGTAACTAACCCTTCATACATTCTGTCCCAAAAGTAGTTGAAAAAATAACAGTTGTAGAAAAGATGTTACTGAGATTCACTATCTTAACTGCTGAATTCACTAAATTAAACCGGTTACTAGTCGTTACAATGTGTAAATACGATATAGCATATACAATATAATGTTACTGTGTGGTCTCCAGCAGCACAGTAATCTGCCAGTAATGCCATCATGACAATGATAATGAACTGATTCACATTTATGCTACTACTTAACTGATACCAGATGATATGCAAAATTCAAGTCAATTAAAAATGTATAATTTACGGTAAATAACATGATTTGCAGACAAAGTGTCAGGGATCTCAAATATAAATGGAGCAACATGTTTTGCCATCAATTCACTGAATCAAAACAAGACCTTCAGTGTAGCCATGTGCATTTTAACAAGATATTTGTCTGAAAATTAAGCTTTTTAGTCTGTTTAGGGAATTATCTGAAATTCCTTGGCAAACAAACTAGAACCTGAAAGCATAAAATATGACCTTTCACCTAGTAAACGGCTATGAAAACACTTGCATCTTACAGTGTTGTGCATGTTTATGTACCGTTGTGTAAGGGTTTGTTATGACAGCTTTGAACCTCAGCATTGTTGATTTCTTCATTATGAATCAGAAGGAATACAACTGAAGTTTGATGATGATCAAACGTTTAACAAAAATGTACAGAACTCCATTTTGTAATGGTTTCACTGGTTCTGCTGGTATGGTTGTATAGTATAACAATATACATTATACTACAACAAAAGATACTATAGATCTAAATTTAACAACAATGACTTCCATATAATGACAAAGAGGGGGAAGCATGTATCAGAAAGTACAAGCAGCGTATAAGCAATATAAACAGAGCCCACGTTGGCCCATACATGTTCAAATGAGTGTGTTTCTCTAAAAGGAATTTGCTATAAGAACATAATTCTCTCATGAGTACAGATGTCCCCGCCCACCGCTATCCGAATCCTACTAAGCTAAAGGGTGAGCTAATGAATATTAATGAGAGTGGGCTGGCGTTTCTTGGAAATCCTCCCCAGAACGTCCAGTCACGTAGCTGCGTAGCTCTTCACAAGCCACGCCTTAGTACTTTAGGCCCCGCCCCGTGTTCTCTAACAACCGTTTCTCCCGCCTTCCTCCAGCAGCGACCATTTCTTCCTGAGACACACACTCAGATAGCAGCGCTCTCGTGTTCCGCCGAGCTATCCTCGCACAGGCATATGGCACATACAGCCTCTCTTCTTTCTTCTATTTGTGTCCCCACCACTCTTTAAAAATTCCGCCGAAAAAGAGAAGACGATTTTCCAAATCATTCAGGCCGTTATCTCACGTAAGTACCGCGTTTGTTGTGATTTTTAGTCTTCATCCCGGAAAAATCCGCCGTCCGCTGGAAGTAACGTTAGCCGTGACAACATGGCGGTTGGTTGTAGTCGCGCTTGTTATACGGGCAACGGCAGTGCTCCGTGAAGGACAACGAGAAATAGATTTCAAACTCACAAATTATGAGGATTAAAGGTGTTTATTTATATAAATCATTAGTTGTCGGAGCATGGCGCGGGTTTAGTTGGCTAAACCGTTAGTGAGCTGATTCAGTGGACAAACCCCGGCGCTTACGACATGTCCTGTCAGGTTATTTAATCTGTTCTGATATCAGATTATCTATTATGCTAACACTAGTTAGTTGTGTTCACAATTTTGTTTTCCTAAGAAACATCTGTTTTGGTAAAACATTACCTCGTACCACAACACAAGTCACTTTCATGCTTGTACCATAATAACTATAAATGTAAAGTTTGACATGTGAAATAATAGCTGGGAAAATATATATTTTTCAATAACAATAATAAAGGTTCAATAACACTTTATTGAACCTTTAGACAAAATCTATATTTTTTCAAAAAGTATTTATTTGTTTATTTTTTTGAATATATATTAGGATTTTATGACCCATGTGTTATGATATAGTGAGAACATTAAGATGAGATTCTGATAGCTTATAATGTAAATCTTTATAATAACACACTACTTGCGTAAAGTTATAATTATGAGTTATAAATATTAGTTGTCACTCTGTACCTTTCAATAAAATTTCTTTGTAAGATGATTGAAAAATATAATGCAATATAATACAAAGATGACATAATATTTATCATATAAATATATCATATTTGATATTCACATTTTAACATGATTTTTCTAAAAGGTGATCAATTGGCTTTAGTCCATTAATTGTCCATCTTATGACGTTACTAACAATATAAAAGTTACCATTTACTTGCTAAAAAAGTATGAACTATCAATTAGATGGCGCAAGGTATGTAGTAGTTTGTGTACAACAGGTTTTTCCAGCCAAAATTTGATGATGTTGATCATTTAGATGCCTTAGAAATTAATGTGTCAAATAACATGCTACAGAAGGCTTTATATGGTTAAGGTGGTGTCCACATGACGAAACAAGCACCATGACCTCTGATAAATGTTCAACAAGTTACTTCATTTATTGATCACATGTGGGAAGATCCAGATAAGACAGTGTTGTTTAATGCTTAAAAATGAGAACACGGAGTATCTGATCATCAGGTCCATTTAACTAGTCAAGTACAAAGTACAGCAGTAAATAAGCGCTCGCTTCATAAAAACATAGCCTACAAATAAAGCGATGCTGAAAATGTATAATGCATCTGTATTAAGAAAACTGGTTATGTCTAAGTCAAGAGTTGTTTCAGAAATGTTCAAACCTGCCTGGGTACATTTGTGTTATATAAGTTTACTTTATCCATCAGCTGCTCTTGTAAATCAAATATTTATGTATACACCTGTTTTTGTGACTCCACAGGGCTCCCCACTCTCTCTGCGAGTGTATAAGCGCTACCCAGAAGGCCTAGGGGAGGCCCTCTACCGCGAGCAGTTCGACTTCAACGCTGAGCCGCCTTGGGATCCTAGTTGATAGCGGGAGAGGACCATCTCCCACGTTGTCCATGTGAGTCTATAAATATTAGACACATCCCTCCTGAAGTACCATTGAGAGACAATTACATAATAATATGATTTATTTAATTACACACAAAATCTGTGTCTGCGCTCATCCAACTGTAGTGGATTGTTTTTGGTTTTACATAACACTCTTGGTGGCTTATATGCAACACCTTTGTCCCCCGTTCATACTGCACAAATCCATTGGTAATACCATCAAATGCTCCATTGTGCTTCAAAGCCACAGGGATTTATCTTGATTGGGTCCGAGTAAAAAAAAAAAAAAGCCTGTAGGCCACATTCTTGAAGCCTGTGTGTTGTCGTCATCTCTAAAGATGGACTCGTGATGCCATCTCTAGTTATTGCGATTCATTTTCCCTGCCTCTTGTATTTATTAGCTTCATAGAAACCCAATTTAGATCAACGATAGCCTTACAATGACTTTGAACTTCCTGTTCAAAGTTTGCTCATAAAACACACTGTTTTGAAATATGTGGGTTGGTGTTGTAGTTGTACACCTTGACGTAAAGTTTTGTGTGAAAACATTATTTGTATGTTATGCACATTGTTGAAATGACACTACTAAGTTTTGGGTTCCCCTGAACAGTTTGTTGCATACCCAGAATACCCCAGCGGCTCAGTAAACTCTCTATGATTGTCGTATTTGCGGAATACGGTTGAGATGAAAGGATTCGTTGATGCACCAAACTACTTCATTGAACTACTTGAGGGAGGAACGACCCTTGACAATGTCATCGACAACCATGTCTATGAGCAAAATCTGGTTAGTTCAGAAAATCAGTCTGCAAGTAAATGTCAGACTGTGTTATGAACATCTGTTTTAGTGAACAATTGGAACACAGCGGTGTTGTTTCTGTCTTTTTCATTGATTGATCTGATTTTGTTTGTCAGGCTGAAAAGAATGCATTTGTTGTGGCCGAACTTGGGGCCCTAATGCGACAGCATGTTCTGTGGAAGACCACTGTGCCTCTTGTTCGACCCTTCTACCCAGTCAGCTGTAACAGCAGCCCTGTAGTCATTGAAGTCCTGTCTGCTCTTGGCGTTGGTTTTGTCTGTGCAAATAAGGTAACATTTTATTTGATTCTTACCTGTAGATATTAGAAAGATCTCAAAATGTATATTTTGAAGGCACACCAACTTATAAAAATGCACTTAATACTTTCAGGCTGAAACCACATTGGTACTCAATCATGATGTCCCTCCTGAGAACATCATCCTGTCTGGAGTTTGTAAGCAGCTTTCACTCATTAAACACGCGGCCAAGACCGGCATTAACTATTTGGTGTGTGAAAATGAGGCAGAGCTTCGCAAAATTGCCCGTGCCCATCCTGAGGCCAAGTAAGTCCTTAAAACATATTGTATATATGTATAATATACATTAAAACAAAGTTTATGTATGTATCTATGTGCATTTATATGACATTCAAAAGTCAGTAAAAGTTTCAGTAACACTTTAGTTTAAGGGACCAATTCTCACTATTAACTAGTTGCTTATTAGCATACATATTACTTGCATATTGGTTATTTATTAGTACTTATAAAGTACGTATTAATGTCTTATTCTGAATGACCATATTTTAGATCCCTTAATCCTAAACCATACCTAACCTTAACAACTACATTATTAACTATTAATAAGCAGCAAATTAGGAGTTTACTGAGGCAAAATTCGTAGTTAATAGTTAGTAGTGAGAATAGGTCCCAAAACTAAAGTGTGACCACATTTTCTTTAAGAAATTAATACTTTTATTCAGCAAGGACACATTACAAATGACAATTGTTTTCAACATTGATAATAAGAAATGTTTCAAATCAGCATATTAGAATGATTTCTGAAGGATCATGTGACACTGAAGACTGGAATAAAGGCTGCTTTGCATCACATTAATAAATTACATTTTAAAATAAATTAAAATAGACAACAGTTGTTTTAATTTATAATAATATTTTAAAATGTTGTTTTACTGTAAACAAAAAAAAATTAGCATGAGGCACTTATTTCAAAAAGTATATATTTTTTGTCTTTATCTTTGAATTGTGAAATATCATATTTAAAATGTATTTTATATTGTATTATATCATTTATTTATAGTAAGTGTTTATTATATATTTATGTAATTCTCTTTCTGCACTGTTCTTGTCTTAACAGGCTTTTGCTTCAAGTGTCTACTGACGCACAGGTTGAGGAAGCAAGCGTGACCATTGGTTGCTCCCTGAAGAGCTGTAGACACCTTCTGGAGATGGCCAAGCAGTTGAGTGTGAATGTGGTTGGAGTCACGTAAGTCAACTGATTTGGTCACCACTAATTTACTGAGACTCACTTGGTCTTGTTTAGAGTTTTTAGAAAGTGGGACTTTTTCTGCAGGTTCCAGGTACCAGCATCATGCCGAGATGCCCAAGCATACACCCATGCACTGTCAGACGCCCGCTGCATCTTTGACATGGCGGTGAGTAGTAGTACAAACATTATAATTTAATTTAGATTTATTAGTAAATTGCATGTATCTATTGGAGTGCTGAGTCTTCCTTACTTCTTCAGAAGGAACTAGGCTTTGACATGAAGATCCTGGATATTGGTGGAGGATTCAGTGGTTCTGAGTTTCAGTTGAAACAGGTACGGCAAGCATGAGTCTCGTTTGTTTTTCTTTTTTGAATATCATCCACTTACTCAAAGCTTTTCTTTCATGTCTGTTTGATCAGGTAAATTCGATCGTCAGACCCCTGCTGGAGGCCTATTTCCCCTCAGCGTCTGGAGTGAGTGTCATCGCTGAACCGGGAAATTTCTTTGTGTTTTCCTCCTTCACTCTGGCTGTCAATGTTATTGGCAAAAAAGCAGTATACCGGGATCTCCATAGCAGCACTCATGGTGAGCCCCATCATATTTGAGATATATATGGCATTAGATACATCTGCCTTATTTTCTCACTGTGTCTTTTGCACTCCAGATGAGCTGACCCCAGACGATGAACCAGAATTTGTGTATTACATGAACGATGGTGTTTATGGATCTTTCATGGGGAAGTTGTTTGGAAATGTCATCACCACACCATCTGTCCACAAGGTAAATAACACACATGTACCTGAACATGAACAATATTTGAATAAGTTGCCTGAGATTTCTAAACTCGTTGTTTTGTTTCTCAGCTGTCGCTCACCCTAGATGAGCCCGTGTTTTCCAGCAGCCTGTGGGGTCCATCGTGTGACCCACTGGACCAGGTGGTGGAGCACTGCCTGCTCCCTGAGCTCGCTGTTGGGGACTGGCTCATTTTCAGCAACATGGGGGCCAGCGGTCAGGAGGGTCCGGCAACTCTCAGCGACACAGACCAACCACCTGTGTATTACACCATCTCCACAGATGACTGGTGATTAAGATCACATTGCATTTGACCTTTTGTTCTTGTCACAGACTGTTTTTGTCTTCCCTTTTTCATTTCGCCCATTACAAAGAGTGATTCTGTAATATAAAAGGTTGTTTAACTGTTGTTTTATTTTGTGTTCTGGATTCTATCTTTTTATCAGCTTATCAGTTTTTATCTGGAACTGATTGGTCGTAGGCCTCATTGATCTGAGCTTTTGAGTGAACATTGCCAAAATTATCAACACGAAAGTCTTTTTTTCACTCAAAAGCCGAGTTGCATATGCTCCGATCAATACAAAGCCTGTGCTTGTTGAAAGAAAACATGTTGACCGAAAGATTGAATGTAAGATTTGGTGATAATAGAGCATAATTGGGTAAAGGATTTTCAGCACCGCACAAGGGTTAAAGTTAATATCATGCTGTTTGTTGTTTTCCGCTAGGTTTGAGATGCAAGAGGCTGGAATTTCTCTTGATGATACCATGAAAAACCTCTCATTGGTCCAGTATGGCTTGTAAAAGAGCCAAGCTCCGTCCACTAACCACTGGGCATGTGAATAGCTTGCAGAGTCAACATTCCAACTGTCATGGGTGGAAAATTATATTTGTTTTGGTGGGGGAGAAAAAATTACTTGGTCAAAAACTAATTGATTGATATTGTTACCTCAGTTTCTCACAATTACAAAAGGCTCACTTTCCTTGTCACTAAAAAAGAATGACAGAAAACCAATATGGAATAACGTATGCAACAAAATGGATAACTGTGGAGATGGCACCCAAATCTTGGGTTTCTTAATCAAACACCGTTTACATAAATGTTCAACTAATTTTATTTTATTGTGTATACATATATAGATATAGATGACCTACTGACAGTCTTGTAAATGAGTTGTCCGTACAACAAGAAGCATTTGTCTCAAATCAGGATAGATTTTAGATTCTGCACAAATAGTGTGTGAACAAGTGAAAATTGGTTTAGCAATTCTGTCCTTGTTCTCTCGTTCTCACTTTTCATGGGTTTTATAGGAGTAGGGAGCTTCTCTGTGCTCCTCATGCCAAATTATGGTTTCCACATTACATGTGGTGCGTCACGTGACAGTATTTCCAAAGGTTGTTATATATTTCATAGTGCTCTATGGTTGAGTGTGCTGTAATTTACAGTGTCCCTTCAAAAGATTTCAAACATTCTGCCAGGTTATCAGTTGAAGGTCGATGTAAATTAGTCTCATGTTTCCTCTAATGGTATGCTTTATAAAACTAGAAAGACTGCCTGGTATTATGAATCTGCTGACAACAGAGATCACATTTACCTCAAGTAACACCTAAAATACAAGTTTCACCACAATCAGATTAAATGCTGCAAGGCACTAGTTCTCAATCTAAAATTCAAATGTTGTATATTTCAAATTCATGTTAAACCACTTGTGTGTCTAGCATGGTGTCTAAGTGATTATAACGGCTCACTGTTTTATAAAATCACACCCCTTAGAAATGAAATATACCTTTTGTCTAAGTCCACTAATAGACCGTTGTCTGTTTTTGACTTGTAAAATTGTGCTTGTAAAAGTAATTAAAATATTAATTTAATACATTTCTGAGCAAATACGATCGAGTTGTTTTTTGTTTTTTTTTGTCTCAAGGTGCTTTATGTAGACCCTTGAAAGCTTAGTTTAATAAATTAAACTAGAATACTCAAAGCAACATTGACATGACATATATTTTGAACTAGCTGAGGGTGGTTTCATATCCTCCTGAGACCCAGCTATGGAGTTTTTGCCTCTGTAGAAGCTTTTTATTTCTTGTTCTCAGGAGGATATCTTAATAATGTTAGCTTTCTGTAAGCCATGAGAAGCGAAAGGGTTAATTGCTATATAGCGTAACAGTGTAGGAGGAGCTAGACGCGTGTTCTGCACTGCTTCAGGAGCTGATTCTCAATGACAGATCGCAGCTTCACCGCTGCTGACCGAAGACGACTATAACCATGGACTCCGGTATAAGCAACACTCCGGCGAACATTATGGAATATCAGGTAATAATAAACTTACTCTAAAGCATTTAAGTGTGATTTTGCGGCCTTCGAGTAAATGCTGAATCTGCCTGCCTTGCTATGTGTGCGGCTCTGAGCTTTCATAACAAAGCCTCGCGCATTAGGTAAAGTAGCCGTGGAGTGAAATAAAACGATATATAGCATTTATGATAATACAATTAAAGTAAACGTGAAATCTAAAGTAGTGTCGGTAAAAAGAGTGCTATGTGTTGCGGATAGCGACAGCAATATTTGGATTAAAGATGAGTTGTAACATTAAGGTATGGATAAAGTGAATCAAAAGCTGATTTTGATATTTATTTTCTGGGTTATATGTAAATGAAATTGAGGGTTGCAGTGTTGTTGTTTAAATCACATGTACATGAAAGCCGTCCATTTAAATGTTTCGTAAACAGATTAGTCATCAGTTTGTTCCCCTCGCGCTCTCATAACGGATGACTAGGAAGACAACAGTGATCAATAGTGAATTAGTTAACACGTCTTTAAAACCCCGTATTCCTCTATTAACTGTTATGTTTCTCCTGCAGAATGGTCACAAGGATGCTGACACAAACAGTGTTGAAGACGAACCCCTTCTCAGAGAAAACCCAAAGCGATTTGTCATTTTCCCTATTCAGTATCCTGACATCTGGAAAATGTACAAACAAGCTCAAGCTTCATTCTGGACAGTTGAGGAGGTGGATATTATTTATTTATTTATTTATCAATTTAATATTAAGATGATAATTTTGCCAACTCTGATGAAAATACTTGAATGTATTGTAATAACTGTTGTACTTCCAAAACAATCACAACGTGCGACCACCATGCCAGGGCACTATGGGGGTAGAATCGTTGCATAATTCCAAATAAATACTTTATGATCCACAAATGCATGCAGCGATCTACAAATGCACAGGAAGCGATTCACAAATGAATGCCAGGCAAAGTTGTGTTAGTGACATAAAAATATATCTGTGAATATGTTTTTTTATTTGCAAATCTCATTTTATTTTTTGTGTGAATTTAATTCTTGTTTGTGAAACTCTAAGATTTATTTGTGGATCTCATTCTATTTATTTATCAATACATTTATTTTTGTTAATCTCTTTACATTTATTTGTGGATCATAATGTATTTATTTGGAATTATGCAACGATTCTACCCCCATAGGGCACTGGTGGTATTAAATTCACCCAAACATTCTGTTATCATTTAAAGGCCCGTTCAAAGAGAGCTATAACTATAAAGTTGTGATTGTTCTCACTCTTATGAGAACAGAGCAATTTTTTTCCAGCTGATAAACGATAAAAACATTGACAGCCAATCCGAATCGACCAGACGGAGCTTGTGACAGACAGCATACGAAGCTAATATAGATATCACATAGCACATGTAAGTCTGCAAGATGTTAAAGATCGCTTGATCTGGAAATCATCAAACATCTGACTAAATGGACATCTTACATATGCAAATCAATTTCTAACCTTTATATAATGTGTTTTTTTCTGGATGTTTTTGGGTGGTATTCTGTCATCTGTCAGTCTCCAGGATTTTCAGAGTCCGACTGGGGACGATCAGCTGTCAATACCAAATTCCATTCATTATCGGCCTGACAGTCGTGTTAAGTGTGTTCTCGGCTTTAAAAACATGTCTTGCAGATGTATATGCAGACGTAAAGAGGTCGTATGTCTTCAACTTTGGTGTCTCCTGACCTGCACCTCGTATGGTGTGTATGTGTGCTTGTTTATTTCAGTAGGGACGTCCATGCCACAAATACAACACAAAAGAACGATGTCGTTGGAATGGCTTTCAGAACGATATTTTTCCAGTTGGTAAAACATTGACAGCCAATCAGAATCCACTCGACTTTAAATAGCATGAGCATGAAGTTGCAGACAACAAAACTGCAACGTGCTTGCGTTTATAATAAACATAACGTTATTGTACATTGGTGTGGATGCTTTTAACGTTCTTGGTGTGAACTGGCCTTAATGATAATTTTAACTTTAAAGTTTTAATAATAGTTCTAATTCCGTGAGAATATGGAAGTCCAGACCACAACTGTAACCATAAAGAAACAGAGGAACTATATTGTTGGAATTGCTTTCAGTGTATACATTTTTTTCCAAATGATGATCAATAAAAACATTGACAATCAATTAGAATCCACCCAATTTTTAAAGCAGACAACCTGCAGCAGACCTTGTGATAAACGGGTTTTAGTCCATTGGTGTGGATGCTTATGTGTCGTTATTGTTCTTGGTGTAAACAGGTCTTTACTCACCCTCATTTTGTTCCAAACCTGTCCATGGAAGTAAGAAACCCACTTTTGAAATAACGTGGGTGAATTTTCAGTTTTGCTGAACTATTCATTTAAGAAAATTTTATCAAAAATAGTATTTGTCTTTATCTCTACTGAATGCGAAATTGCTAAACATTTCAATGGTTTGTTTAGGTGGATTTATCAAAGGACTTGGTTCACTGGGACAGCCTGAAGTCTGAAGAGAAACACTTCATATCCCATGTACTTGCTTTCTTTGCAGCAAGTGATGGGATCGTCAATGAGAACCTGGCAAGTGCATCTCCTAACCTTCATTAAGATTATGGAAACCAATGTAAAATTTCAGACTGAATAGATCAAGAAGTTATTTCCAAACATAATGTCTTTACTTGTCACAGGTGCAGCGGTTCAGTCAAGAGGTGCAGATCCCAGAAGCTCGCTCCTTCTACGGCTTTCAGATCCTCATAGAGAATGTGCACTCCGAAATGTACAGCATGCTTATCAACACCTACATAAGGGATCTAAAAGAGAGGTAAAATGGGTGAACAGTGTATTTCTTTACTATAACAAAGTCAGTTATAGCTTTTAAAGTGCTTTTACACAGGTGACAGGTGCGAGATTCAGTTCAGCAGTTTATGCTAACATTTTCCTTATGTAGTTTATGAGCAAACTTTGCAAGAATTTTTTTTTCTAACCACAAAAAAAGTCTTGTACACATAAGAGAAAAAGTTAATGATTGCTCTACTTGTGAACATCTTGGATTCAAATTGTAACATATGCGTTCTAAACAATAATACATAGTGACATTAAACAAAACATCAATACAATAAACAATATATTATAATGTATTATTAACAATATATATTTATATTATATACAGGTGCATCTCAATAAATTAGAATGTCGTGGAAAAGTTCATTTATTTCAGTAATTCAACTCCAATTGTGAAACTCGTGTATTAAATAAATTCAATGCACACAGACTGAAGTAGTTTAAGTCTTTGGTTCTTTTAATTGTGATGATTTTGGCTCACATTTAACAAAAACCCACCAATTAAACTTTTTCTTAAAGGGACTTTTTGTTTAATGCAATTCACACCATGCCTTGTGTAAGGCGAAAAGCAGACTGGGCCTTACAGTGGATCTCTGACACAAACTCAACTTTTGGTGTGTGAAAAAATACTTTTTTATTTTCTCCTAAAATGAGCATAAAATATTGATTATTACACGTGACCAACTGCAGTGTGTATATATATTTATCTATTTGGTTTTAGGAGAGCGATTAGTAGCATTTGCAGCAGTGGAAGGCATCTTCTTCTCTGGATCATTTGCTGCCATCTACTGGTTGAAGAAAAGAGGCCTGATGCCCGGACTCACCTACTCCAATGAACTCATCAGCAGAGATGAGGTGAAATCTTTAAGATATTTACATCTTTAAGATGTTCAGATCATGTTTTGATTGAGATTTGTTATCTGTGTCCATGATAAAAAATATAGAGATAATAAGAAGTCCCACTGAAAATCTAATCAAGGCTGTTATTGATTATTGAAACTTCACAGGGTCTGCACTGTAATTTCGCATGTCTAGTGTACAGCTACTTGGTGAAGAAACCTTCTGCTGACAGAGTGAAAGACATCATCACAAAAGCTGTGACCATTGAGCAGGTATGTTATACTTTGCTCTAGTGCTGCAGAATGAATTATTTCAGGCATGAGCGTAACTGCATTTGTATTTGCTTGTTTTTCTGTAGGAGTTTCTCACAGAAGCCTTACCCGTCAATTTAATCGGGATGAACTGCTCTCTCATGAAGCAATACATTGAGTTTGTGGCTGATCGGCTGCTAACAGACGTAGGATTGCCCAAAGTCAGTATTTTATCGGGATTGTATTATGATTTTTGTCTGATAATCTTTATATTTATATAACAGTGCTTTTTAAATTCTGTCTCAAAAGGTTTACAAGTCAGAAAACCCTTTCGACTTCATGGAGTCAATTTCATTGGAGGGAAAAACTAATTTCTTCGAGAAGCGAGTGGCTGAATACCAGCGACTTGGAGTGATGTCAAATGTGATGGACTGTGAATTCACTCTTGATGCAGATTTCTAACGATGAACTAGAAGAAATATTATTTATTTTTGGGACAGTTTCATTATGTTCTGCAGAACAAAATATCAGTCAGTTGACTTTTTTTCTTTTGCTTTTAAGTCCAAGAAGAAAGTAAACAATAAACTGTAGACTTTTTAGGTTTTGTTTTATTTTGGTTTCTTTTTTTCATTCAGCAGGTGTAAAACCTCTAGAATTTTAAAGATGTTTTCGATATTTTTACATTTTACTTGATTACTGTACCTAAGTATTGTTTTGGGGGATTTGTTCTTCACGCAAGTGCAATTTAAACTGACTACTTTGGACTTTTACTTGATTACATTTCAGAAGAAAAAACAGTACTATATACTCCTTAGAATTGTATTCCAACTTTATTACAGAAGTACTCGTTACAGTTTTGCATTTTCTTTTCTTTTACACAGTAATCAGGTGAGTTTCAGCTTCACTTATAACTTTCATCAGGGAAATGTCTGGCTTCAATTTTTTTTAAGCCAGTTTAATTAATTATTTTTGTCTAATTTGATACAACCGTTAGCTGTCTGTGCAAAATATTAGCTGAATGCACAAGATTGAATGCAAATAAAATCAATAATGAGATTTTAAATACAGTTAATATTTTGGCCATGATCGCTTTGTATTTATTAAATGTTGCAAATCTCCAAAAATATTGGATGATGGAAAGTGGATAAGTGGTATTATAATTATATTCTGAGTAACAATAGGGGCTGTCAATTAATTATTTTTTAATCTAAATAATTACATGATTTGCCTATTAATTAAAGTAATGAATGAAAATCAGTCACATACCAATATTTCAGAAAATAACCTTTAATGCCCCAAATAAACAATAAAAAAAGTTCAATTATTGTTGAATAGAAAGCACAAAATGTTACTTTAAAAGTCAGTATTGGGGGGGGGGGGGGGGGGATAAAGGCCTCCTGTAGTGAATCCATGCGTTTTTGTCAGAAAAATATCCATATTTCAAACGTAATAAACACTTCCGGTATTCTGCTATATGCTGAAGGCGTTCCGGCGTTGCGTGATTAGTAACTAACGCGAGAGAGAACAAAACAAAATGCAGTTCACAAATTAGAAGCACAAAGCGAGGATTTGTAAAGAAAAATGTTGGAGGATTTCTATATAAGCCAAGAGGAGACTGGTTTTCCTTTGCTAAAGTAAGGAAACCTTTGCTACTGACCGACAAGCGCACAACTCATAAGTCTTAGGTCATCCGCCTGAAGATCCTCTGCGTACCAGACTACCACCAGTCAGCAGAAGTGAGAAAAAAGTGTTGAAAGTCACATACACCTAGGATGCTTCGAGGGTGAGTAAAACACAGGCTAATTTTCATTTTTGGGTGAACTAACCCTTTAAGACGACATTGATTCATCAACTGGGGTTTTATGGCTTGCTGTTGTGTTCATTTTGTATAGTTTTAGACGCATCTTCTTTGGGCGTCCTGTACACATATGCAGAAAGATGGATTATTTTCCAAAAGTCTTTCTGAAGAGAGTCTTATACGGCATGTACATGTGGGATGGCATGAGAGTGTAAAGGATGGCGTATCTCTTTAAGGGCTGTATTTTTTGTGTTCTACTGTGCTGCATATTAATTGATGTTGTGTCCATTTAGTTTTTTCCCTTTACCAAACCTTTCTATCTATCTAATTAAACCTTTGTAAGATTATTCAATATGATAAAACAAGAATATCCTCTCTTATTTTTATTTTTTAGGTTACTTCTATTTTTTCATACTTGAGTACAATTTAAAGTTGTATGTTTTTGCTTTTAAAGTAAAATTTTCACTCAGTATCTGTACTTTCACTCAAGTATAATGTTGAGTACTTTTTAAATCCCTGCAATTAGCCTATAAGTTATAGGCTACAATGAATTTCTCTGGGTGCAAATGGAAACCCTGCAGGCCTATTAACATACAGGGAAGAAAAAAACATATATATATATATATATATATATATATATATATA
>NW_015506166.1:244940-247947 GCF_001515645.1 Sinocyclocheilus grahami
TTCAGACCCCCTTCAGTTTTTTCAGTTTTTTTATGTTGCAGCCTGATACTACAATTGTTTAAATTCTTTTTTTCTCATTAATCTACACTCCGCACCTCATAATGACAAAGTGAAAACAGAACTTTAGAAATGTCTGTCAATTTATTAAAAAGAAAAAACTGAAATATCACATTTACATAAGTATTCAGATCCTTTAATCAGTACTTAGTTGAAAGGGACTTTGGTTTAAGCCTTTTGGAAATCTTCTTGAGTGTTATTTTGTAGCTAAGGCTATTGAGATTTAAATCAGTGTCCTTTTCTGATTTATGACAAACCCAGATTGAATAAACAGATTACTACATGTTTATTTGTTTAGTGATCTTATTTAAAATACAGTTACCACTGGTCTATATAATGATTATCATAGATCAGTGATAGAACCAATTATTGAAACAAATTTTGATGGGTTAAAACGGAATTAATATCATAATTTGGCAATAGACTGATGAGGTTAGTAAATGCAGCCTATTTTTTTTTCAATTTAATAAATAAATTGAAACATAAGCTAAGGAAAGCAAACAAATCAATAGAATCATCAAAAAGCAATCACATATTGTTTCAAGAATCTTTGTCACATTTTTATTACTAATTAAAAAAAGATAACTCAGTCTTCCACAATCAAAAAAAAAAATGACACTAGGAAGTGAGGCCGGAATCTTTTTATTTATAGATAAAAAATTATCAAACAAAATAAAAAAACTGAGGATATATTCCTTAGACTTTTTTTTCTCATTTTGATGACCAAAAATGCTGCGCCCTCCAAAGACGCCCAAAAGTGTTGTCTAGGTAGTCAGATCGATATGTTTTGAGACACAGCCATAATATAAGAAGGCGAGAAATATCAAAGCCACTCCCTCCTGCCTTTCACTCTCTCCCGCTGCCAGCAGCAGCTCACTCTCCGTCTCTGCGTGCGGTTCTTGTCCGCCTGCTTAAAATGGACCAAGACTGGCGAGCTTTAGCCACACAGCGAGCCGAGTACGTGTCTGACCGTATCCGCGGGCTGCTGTCCTCCGGCCTGGACTTCCTCCGGGCCGAGCTGGGGGTTGATCTGGGGATAAAGCCGGAGCAGTACCCGTCGTGGCTGGTTCTGAGCGCGGCGCTGATCGGGCTGACGGTGCTGCTGCTGCTCGCGGCCTGTGGACGGAGGAAGCGCCGAGCGGCGCCCGTTTCTGTTTCTGTGAGCCCCAGCACCGCCGCTGCAGAGACCCCGGTTAAGGCCGCCGTACCACCGAAGTCTGTGAAGACCGAGCCGAGCGAACCGAAAAAGAAGAACAAAAAGAAAGCAGCCGAGAAGGTAAGCGGCCTGCGATTGTGATCTGCTAGTGTTAATAGCTGTGATTCAAAACTAAGACCGCTGTCTTCCTAGACAGCCTTTTTGTGATACCCAAAAATGAACTCTAGATAGGCAGCCTGCTAGGTTTTGAGATACATTGTCTTTCTAAAAATCCTATTTAGCTGACTTGAGTTTGATAGAGGTTTGCACGAGTAAGTTAACGTTAGCTGCTAACGTGCTAACCTATAATGCTACTACTGCTAATCAATATTAATAAATCTTTATTTTTAAAGGAATAATCACATCTGTTTTCTTTTTAATTTTAACAGTAAACCTCTGTTGTGCAGCACTTTGTTTGCCAAAAAATAAAAGGGTTTAATTTTCATTTGATTAGGATAAATTAAATTAATGTTTTATGCCTTCATTTGAGAAGGCATAAAAAAACTTCATTTACCAGAAAAATTAAGAACATTTTATAGGGCCCTATTATTGTTTAAAAAAGTACCCTATACAAAAAAAAGAATAGGTTTAAAATACAGGCATGGGGTTCTTAATTTCTTTTTATTAATTCACCATTTTTAAACTGATATTTACTGTTCATTTTTTAGAAATGTCAATAGCATTTGTATTAAAACTATATTCACTGAATGTAATAATAAAAAAAAAAACGAGAATCGAATCGAGACCATCCCTATATACGAGATGCACTTTTGTTTAGCAGGTGCTTGGGAAACCAAGGTCAGTCATCGAGAAAAACGTCAGCAGCGCAAAAAAGAGAAGGGCCCTGGTGACAGCTCTGGGAGCCCTGAGGTTGGAGATCGTGCCAGTCAGAAGGTAGAGCAACCTGTGGTTACAGCCCCAGCTGGCACCAAAAAGAACAAGGGTATGCATTTCCTGAATTCAGTGCTTGTTCATGAGACTGTTCATGGCATCCTAGAAAATGTTAATACTAGGGATGTTAATTTAATTTATTTTTCCTAACCGACCACTGACGCTCGTTAACCGATTATTAACCGTTAACCAACAAGATTATTTTAAATTAGAATTGAATTAAATTAGAAAGGATAAGTGTCTGTGAACCGTTAATAATTCTAACATTTGTTTCCCGGGGATTAATTTTACATGCGCAAAAAGCAGCAAACAACAGAACATGAGGATTCACATGGTCATATCACATCATGCATCTGCAGCGCTTCTGCGAGCGGAGAAAAACATCATAAAGCTAGGCTATATATATATATATATATATATATTGTATATATTTTGTGCTGCGTAAAAGGAAACCAGACGGCAGAAAGCAGCATCCTATTTTTCTATAGGCTTATTTTACAAAAGCACAAAGATTTTTTATTGTGAATGTACACAAATAAAAGCAAACCTTTTACAATTCCGATTATCTTTTGGACTAAAAGGAGTAGTTACTTCCACTGTTAAAAGTGATTGCGCCGGCGCCGCATGCGTGCACACAGTTAAGCATTGCTACCTTGACAATGCAGCCTGTTCATTATCATAATAAAACACAGTCAGTCAAACATATGGAAAAAAACACACTGCTCAGTTCAAATATGTAGTAAAGTCTGTGCCGAAGTGTTATTACCGTACCGCCGTGATGTTATGCAAAACATTTTGTTTTACATGGATATTGGAACACGAGTGAAGTAGGCCTACATAATAAATAATATTTTGGCATTCAAA
>NW_015506166.1:249647-279133 GCF_001515645.1 Sinocyclocheilus grahami
ATAAAGCTAGGCTATATATATATATATATATATATATTGTATATATTTTGTGCTGCGTAAAAGGAAACCAGACGGCAGAAAGCAGCATCCTATTTTTCTATAGGCTTATTTTACAAAAGCACAAAGATTTTTTATTGTGAATGTACACAAATAAAAGCAAACCTTTTACAATTCCGATTATCTTTTGGACTAAAAGGAGTAGTTACTTCCACTGTTAAAAGTGATTGCGCCGGCGCCGCATGCGTGCACACAGTTAAGCATTGCTACCTTGACAATGCAGCCTGTTCATTATCATAATAAAACACAGTCAGTCAAACATATGGAAAAAAACACACTGCTCAGTTCAAATATGTAGTAAAGTCTGTGCCGAAGTGTTATTACCGTACCGCCGTGATGTTATGCAAAACATTTTGTTTTACATGGATATTGGAACACGAGTGAAGTAGGCCTACATAATAAATAATATTTTGGCATTCAAATACATCGCGAATAAGGAAACATTTGATTTTGTGTGGAATGAGAGACCCAACGTTGGTTTCAGTTTCATTTTAGCCTAAACAAATTTGTTTTGGCTTGTCGTTTATATTGCTATAGCTTCTTATATAAATAATAAAATGTGACTTATACTCGACTTGCTTGTATTTTTCTTTTTTTTTTTTACTAATTTTTTTTATATATACTACGGTATTTTAACCATGCAGCAAACCTTTTTCAATATTTTGATAAATTACTGAAAAAAATTAATAAATGACTTTTTAAACCGTTTAACTGATTGTATTAATCGGTCAAAAATTCTTACGGTCAGTTAACGGTTAACCGGTTAAAATGAACATCCCTAGTTAATACGCAAGGATTTAAAGCGCTCTTCCTTCGATGTATTGCAGAGTCATCACGTGCCAAGGCCTCGAAGGGTGACACAATTATACCCTCAGGTAAAAATTACACTATTCATATACTGAATACAGAATCTGTGAATGTTTCTTTGTTAAAAAAAAAAAAAAAAAAAAAACTAGAATTAATTTAATGGAAATATATGTATTTTTACTGAGGACTTAGATTCATGTACGCTATAGTTCAAAAGTTTTGGGATGGTACGATTTTTTTTTTTCTTTTGCGAGGATGCATTAGAGTGATCAAAAGGGACACTAGAAATATTTACAATGTTAAAAAAGATTTCCATTTTAAATAAATGCTCTTCTTTTCAACTTGAAGGAATCCCGAAATCACAGTTTTCACAAAGATATTAAGAATTGCTTTCAACATTGATAATAATAATAATGTTTCTTGAGCAGCAAATCCACATATTAGAGTGATTTTTGGAGGATCATGTGACACTGAAGACTGGAGTAATGGTTGCTGAAAATTCATTTTTGAAATATAAATTACATTTTAAAATACTTTTAAAGAGAAAATAATTGTAATAGTTCACAGTGTTAATGCTTTTACCGATCAAATAAATGCAGCATTTGTGAGTAAAAGTGACTTCTTTAAAAAAAAAATAAAAAAGCATCTTACCATCCACAAACCTTTCAACGATAATAATGTGACGGAACTTACCTTACAAATTTCACCCTTTTCTTTTAGTGTCGTCTAAC
Source organism: Sinocyclocheilus grahami (assembly GCF_001515645.1). NCBI lineage: Eukaryota > Metazoa > Chordata > Actinopteri > Cypriniformes > Cyprinidae > Sinocyclocheilus > Sinocyclocheilus grahami. The sequence goes on from NW_015506166.1 coordinate 251,243, forward strand.
TGGAATGATGTGAACTCTGTTAATGGTGGAGGATGGACAGAGGTTCCTGCGAAGTCAACCCAAACAAATGCTTTAAACAACGAGAAGTTGTCTGCTGGGAGAAAGACCCCTGGGCACAAGAACCGTGAGAACGCCACCTGGAAACAAGAGTCCGAGGGTAATAGATCAGAGCATGATTTGTTTATAACAATGGTTGCATTTAAGCGTTTTTTCAGATTATTGTGACAGATCTTAAAGTTTCTTGTTACATGTAGTAATCATCAGATGGTAGATGGTTGTTCTAATGAAATTCAAACCTTTGAGTTATTTCACCTTACTTAATTTTATGTTCAGATGTTAAGCATAAAATTATATATAAGCATAGTAACATGGGTTTGGATGGTAGAATTAAGGCAGAACTGAACCCAGTAAACTTGACTGAACCCATCAAGTACTTATTTGTAATTTTCATTACGCTGTCATTCTTGTGAGGAGCACATCATTTTGTTTTTGTATGCTCCTAAGAACTACAAACATGAAGAATGAACCTTTTCCGCGTATTTTCGCAGGTGGAGAGACTGGGACTAAATCTAACTCTGAAATCAGGCAATGGGACAGTGGACCCACCTTTGACAGTCAATGGCTCAATATAAGTAAGATCAAAACTTATTTGGACCCAATATTTACTTGAAGAACGTTTGATTCAAAAGTTTGTGATCGGTAAGGTTTAAAAACTTTTTTTTTTGAAAAGTCCCTTATGCTCGGCAAGGCTGCATTTATTTGATTAGAAATAGAGTAACACAACAGTGAAATATTATCACAATTTAAAATACCTGTTTTCTATAATAATATATTTTAAAATGTAATTTATTCTTGTGATGGCAAAGCTGAATTTTCAGCAGCATCACTCCAGTATTCAGTGTCACATGATCCTTCAGAAATCATTCATATATCAGGGCTCCAGACTGCGACCATTTTTTTCTGTCTGTGCGACTAAATTTTGTGTGCGGTCGCACTGGCACGAACCACCGCATTGTTCAACTCATAAGCTCTGCCATTTCTGTTGCATTTGAGAAACATCAAATGGCAAACGAAACTGAAGGCATAACGAAACCGCGCTACACGTTTGAGCTGCGCAGCGCTTAGAGAGTAGGGCATGGTTTATACTCGCCCCGTCAGCAGGAGCACGAAGGTGCGCGCAGCAAAAATGATGTGAATATTGAGGAAACGTTGGATGGTTTGCAAGCTAAAGTGAAAGAACGCTTCTTAAGCCAGAGAAGGTGAACATGTTGGAAATCTTGGGGTGGGGGTGGGCATTTTGTAAGCTAGTTTGTCATTGTATCTTACTGTTATTTTTACAATAAAATCTTACTGTTTTATTGTTGTGCTTTTTAATTAAGAATAACAAAGAATCCATCTTTTGTTTTAGTCTTAAAAAGTGAAATATGTATAGATGTATGTGGGCAAATCAGACAATTATCTTTTTCTTGTAAAATGTTACAATAAGATCGCAAATTCGATCAAATTCGAAAGCATCTGAAAACCGGCTTATAACATAGTAAAAGAGGAATTCCAGTTCACAAAATTCAAATCACAAATACTGAAGAAAAAGAACAGGTTGAATGTTAACACCTTTCGGTTCCATATAACTATGATAAAAGTTCATCAGCATGCATTGATTAATCTCATGTTGTAGCAAAAATGAATCAAATCAAAAATATTGCGTCTAAATCATGTGCTCGTGCGACCAACTGAGAAAGTTAGTCGCAAAAGAGCAACCAGTGGGAAGAATGAGTCTGGAGCCCTGTATATACTGATGTTGTTCTGTTTTTAATATTTTCGTGGATTCTTCCCTGAATAGAAAGTTCAAAAGAAAATCATTGTGTAAGACTATTAACATCACCAGTATCTCCATATGATTTCAGATGGTCCTGCCACCGTGGACCTGAGCTCAGACTGGAACCCTCCAATTGAGATAAATCAAATCAAAAATATTGCGTCTAAATCATGTGCTCGTGCGACCAACTGAGAAAGTTAGTCACAAAAGAGCAACCAGTGGGAAGAATGAGTCTGGAGCCCTGTATATACTGATGTTGTTCTGTTTTTAATATTTTCGTGGATTCTTCCCTGAATAGAAAGTTCAAAAGAAAATCATTGTGTAAGACTATTAACATCACCAGTATCTCCATATGATTTCAGATGGTCCTGCCACCGTGGACCTGAGCTCAGACTGGAACCCTCCAATTGAGATGTGGGGCAATTATGAAGAGCACAAAGTAGATCCCCCAGCTTTGAAAGAGATGCCAGTTTCCAAGCCATTTGTGGTATGAAAAAACACATTCACTTATTTTTTGTAACTTATATCAACAAAACTTCTAGTAGATTTAACTAAGTATTTGATCTGGATGTAGGAATCAAATGATGACAATGACAAGGTAGATCCTGCAGGAGGTGGAAAATCCAAAAGACGAAAGAAAAAGAGACCGGAAGAAGATGGTTCAGCTGCTGAGGTAACCATCATGTTTCAATAAACCCAAGTAGTGACACAATGAACGACTACTTAAATTCTGCATGACTGAACAAGTTGTACGTTCCTCTTCCAGGTGACTCAAGTAGGTTCTGCTCCTGCAGAGAAGAGTGCGACTGTCAAGCCTCATCCTCATGTTCCAAAAGATGAGCAAAACATCCCTCCACGGTCTTCACAAAGTGAGTGGATCTCAGATGATGAGCATTGGGTGGATCTAGTGAGAGTCAGCATTATTTTAGTATCATTGATACAGTATTATAATATATTTTCTGTTGTAGTTCAGTTTTAGTCATTTTGTTGTGTTCGTCATTTTTGTTCGTTTAGATAGATAGAATGTTTAATCAGTTGGATTTAGTTATTTTAGTACTTTGAGTTAAACTAAATGAACATGTTTTATGTTGTATTTTATTTCTGTTAACATTTACATAAAGTAATGTTGTAATATCCCTAGTGAGAATGTTAACAATAATAGCACATGTGTGACCTAATGCATTTGACCACATACAGCCAAAAAAGTCAAGTAAAAATGCTTTATTTTGAACTTTTTCATTTTATTTTAATACCATTTTTACAGAGAATAGCTCCATCATAATTTGGATTAAATTTTGAATTAAAATTTTTTTATTTCATAATATCTTTGTATTTAATTTTCCCCCTTTTTTCCAAAATCCTAAAATTTTATTTTCAGGTTTAAATTACATTTTAAATCCTAGATGTTCAAAGTTGACTTTGGGACCCTGATGTATATAGTAGTAGTAGTAATAATAATAATATAACTAATAATAATCATGCTGAATAAAATTCTTTATTTTTGCTCCCACAGAGAAATCTGATCAGAATTGGGAACCACCGAAGCAAGTTCAGAAGAAAAAGGCCAGGAGAGAAACATGAGCCGTGAATAACATCCAGGATAGCTTATGCAAATAGATTGTTTATGCAATAATTTCACAGTACAGAATTTTATACTGAATAAATTTACTGTGCTTTTAAAAAGAAAGAAATCCAAAATAGAAACAAAACTGAGTTGGAAGAACTCGGCAAAAAAAAAGAAAAGACAAAAAGGCAAATATAGATTAAAGGTGAGCAGTCCATGGGCTGAAACACTACTATGTGCACTATTACGCTACACTTAAGTTTGTTAAGGAATACTTATCATCCTTGATATCAGACATGCTTTTAGTGGAGCAAAACATTCATGATGATTGTTTTCCAACTGCTACTAAACTGATTTTGAAGTTGGAGTGTTGAATTTGATTTGGGAAATTAAGGATCTAATTGCTTTCCATCTATTACTGTTCCTGTGGCTCTTTAGTGCTGCTGCTGTCCAGCAGCTGCTGAAGTGTTGCAGTTACTGTTGAAGCCACAGAGAGGCGCTGCGAGCCGGCGTCTCCTCCAGCAGTACTTCTGTGGGGTCAGCTTGAGCAGTAAAATGTGAATTACTGTAATCCTATAGATTGCTGTGGTGGAAAACCAGAGAACAGTTACATTACAGAGAACTTTTTTAATGCTAAACCTATTTTCTTAGAACTTTTCTTCCGTCCTGATTACATATATATATTTTACCCATATAACTGGGTATGTGGATCTTGGAGATGTTATGACTCTTCCCTTTTTAATCAACTACTAGTTGACTCTAATGCTTTATTTCCTGCAAACTAAAGTAGAAGAAGCCACGCCATATGTATAGAACTATAAGGGCTTTTTTCTATGGTAAAACTCTTTGTAATTGCACTGTGCTGAAGGTTGTAAAATACCATGTGTATTTACTTTTTTTTTGTTGTTTTTTTTGGTTCTTCTTGCACAATGTGAACATTTGATTTTTGTTCATGTTCATTTTGACTGAGTAAGTTAGTAGGCTTATGTGATTTTTTTTTTAATTGGGAACGTTGATGATGATTAGCGCAGCTTTAATTCCATGACACTAAAACAGTACAAGTATCAGGAATCTGTTGCCTTAATCTATACTTAGTAGTGTATGCTTTCTGTTCTCTTCCTCCATTTTGAAGTCTTTTTAACAGGTTTGGCATTTTATTTAGTTTCAGATTGAATTGATGTCCGTGTTGCACTTGCATGAAGTTAAAACCATTTATAGTGATGAACAACGTCCTGATTCTCTGTCCAGTCGTGCAAGTACCACTCACTGTAAATAGGCTTTAATGAATGATGAATGATGATGAATGGATATGGGGTGGGTTTGGGAGGGGGGATTTTTAATGCATATTCATATTTGGGTTGACTTAGTGGTGTTTTGCCCATGGTCGTTTTGTAAATTTCAGTAGATCATGTCTTTCTGAGGCACTCTGGGCTAGCATCGGATGCCTGCCTTGGTTTATCATTCTAGAGGTTACTGAAGCGATGTATTTCTACCAGTTTATGGATTTAAGAATGATCATGTTTACTTAAGTCAATGCAATATTTCTATGTTGATTTGTTAAATAAAAGAAGATCACTTTGAGCTTAGAGCTGTTGATTTGTTAAATAAAAGAAAATGCTGTTTGAGCTCTGAGCTTTTCTTGTTTTTTTTTAGGAATGCTAGCAACTCTTAAGCATCAAACCACAAAAAAATTTACACTTCTGCAAATAATTCAGCCAATAGTCTTGTTCAATCTTATAGAACATTCAGAATTCAAAGTACAACCCACAGCCTAGTCATAATATTTGCACGTTGAATTGCAATTAGTCATTTTTTCGCTTGTTATTGGCCTCTTTTAAATCGATCTTTATACTCCAAATACAGCACATTGTGTGTCTTTATTTATCCATCAATATTTGGGTTGACAACATTTCTAACGGCCGTTTTGCACACTTCTATTGCATTGCAAGAACTAAGGAAATGCAAATTATTATGTTATTGCTTGTACCATTTTTTTCCTAATCTGATATTTTTATAAAATGCACTAGAAAAATATGCTAGGCAATGATTTGTTGGTTTGCTCGATTTTGCAGCATTCTGCCAATAAGTGCAGTGTTGTGTCACGTGTACAGAGACGACCTCTCCTGCCTTTTCTCATTTCATTTTAGATGTGTGGCACATTAATCCTTTTTTATTGATTCATGTTTTTCCCCCCAAAGAGATAGGGATTTTTTTTAGCAACCGTCCTCTGCGGTATTCATGCTATATGTTGTTAAAACCTGATAAAGAAATATAGTCTGTTATAGTTTTTCATTTGTTAATTGATACAAGTAGGTATTTGCAAAGACTATGCTTTGGTATTTGTTAATCCCAATAATTATAAGAGTTATCAGTTTTTAAGGCAGTTGTCAAATATTTGTTTTTAATAAAGTCATTGGGAGTGTACTTGCCCACCAATATATAGCATTCAAAAGTTTTGGGTTAGCAACATTTTTAGTGTTTTGGAAAGAACTCTCATACGCTCACCAAGGCTGTGATTGCAAAGTTGTAGTTCAGTGTCACATGATCCTTCAGAAATCTAATATGGTGATTTGGTGCTCAAGAAACATTTATTATTATTGTTAATATTGAAAAAAGTTGCGCTGCTTAATATTTTTTGTGGAAACCATGACTTTTTTTTTCAGGATTCTTTGATGAACAAAAATTCATGAAAATTTAAAAGAACAGCATTTTTGAATAGTTTTTTTCCCCAGTTACTGTCACTTTTGAGCAAATGAGCGTTTATATTTAAATATATTTCTACAAGTTGTGAAAGTTCCAATTCCAGGTGAACCTGAGAACTCTTCACTCTTTGTACAGCCACCATGTTGTTTTGCTGCTGTTACACTAACTTACATTGGCTGAGAGCTGTAAATCCCCTGATGCAGTGAAGGAGCTGCCGCCCACAGAAGCTTAGTTTAGCACACACACACACACACACACACCGTCTCATTGGTATGGGCCATCTGCTCTCCTCCTGTGTCACGTAGAGCCCTGTCCTCATCAACACTGGATCCCTTCATATAATCTCACTGGACGAGATTATATGAACACTTGTGTAACCAAGGGAGAATCCGTTTGAAGACATCTTTGCTGTTTTTACCTGTTTTCCATAACTCCTGCCACCATGGATAGTTCAGTCACTATAAAAGATTTAAATAGATGTATGATTTAAAAAAAAGTGAGATCTTAATAAAATATCAGTTGTTTCTCCTTCACAGCCAGAGCTGTTTTTGTCTTCTTCTTTTTTTTCCTTCTCCATTTTATAACTTCATATTCTTCAGGCTCGGCAAGTTTTATTTTTTATGTTTTAATTGTTATAGATTTCATGCAATTTTGTATTTACAATATTTGTATTTTTAGTGTTTCATCAATTCTTTTTTGTTTAATATTTATTTTTCATGTTTACATTTTGCTGATAAACTCAGGTTTCATTGTGACAACTTGCCCCACGTTGACTGACAATATTGTTGTCACAACTCTATCTTCTTAAATGTTTACATCTCAAAAATAAATCCAAATTTTGACCTCCCGGCGTCTGAACAGCGGGCCCCTGACGTCACGCCAAATCCCCCTCCGGTCACGTGGTGCGGAGATGACCGGATTAATGCAGCGGTGGGAAAGAACGGGACGCTAACGGGAAACGGAAACAACTCAGGATTTAACGGCGACGGTGAGCCGTAGCTCTGAAAAACCATCGATTTATATAAAAAACAATCATATCGCTTCGAGCTAAAAAGGCATACATGAACTAGCCGTGCTGTGTTTGGACGGAAGATGATTTCTCCGTGGGACAGATGGTACACGAGCAGCTGCTGCCTGTGCTGTCATGTACGGACGGGCACCATTATCCTGGGCATCTGGTATATGGTGAGCCCATACAACTCTAATATTCAATAACATATGTATTTATAGCCCTTCTGCTCATTTTTATATCCAACATCAACTATTTTGAATATGATTATCATTAGTAAGTATTAATTACACTAGGAGAATTCTAATTGAATTCCTTTTTTTAATTTAGGCGAATTAAAATGAATAAAAATTGTCGTTTTTTTGAAAGTCGTGTGTACTTTTTTGGGGGGGAATCCTAAACGTTTGGTGTTTAAAATTATGCGCACTTCTTTATAATGCCCAATAATATTGTCTAGGATGTTGTGCTAATGCTACAGAGCAACACTGCTGCCGTAATATGAAAACAGAATAAAAAAGAAAATCCGAGAAGCCTTAAATAATTTAACCATTAAACGATACCGTAATTACTCCCATGATGCCGTACTTCCACCTAGTCTTCATCTAAAAGTTTAGGCTCGTTTTAGACACCAGAGCCCTTTTACTTGATATAAATAGAAAACGTAATCCTTGGTCTTTTGCCAAATGTGTTAAAGGAAGTTTTGTTTTATCAAACTGTGTCCGAATGCTTAAATCTTCTGATTATGCTGGTCACCTCCAGTTTCTTCTGCACTGCAAGGAACAGCAGAATTCATTCACCTAAAAACTACCGTAATGCTTATTGACACAGACAGGAATATGCTGTCACAGACAAAACATTATCAGACAATGAATGAGGATAAAGGCAATGTGTGTCACAGATTCATTTCAATTTTGATTTGTCTGTTATGTAGAGTTTACATTATAATATGGTTGATGGGACTAATTTAGTTTAGTCTGGAAAGTCAAACAGCAATGTCAAACATTTCAGCAGGTCTAGAATAATATGTACAATTATATTTAATATATAAAATTTATATATATATATATATATACACACACACACTAGTGTGCACGCGTACATATCATTAATACATGAATTAATTAAAACATGTATTATGAAAGTGAATGCAAATATTTTAGATTGCATGTTTATACTTCACACAAGATACTGCCTAATAACAAACTGAGCAGTACTCTAATCTGAACAGGTTATTCCAAAATGTAATTTACACCATAAATAGACCATAACGTTTTCATCTTATTCTGTTAGTTTTCACCAAAAAAATAATTTGTTGTATAATAATCTGTCTTTTTCAGCTCATCAATGCAGTGGTTTTGTTAATCCTGTTGTCGGCTCTCAATGACCCAGTCCAGTACCACTACCACCTCACCAGCTCTGAACTCGGCACGGATCTGGATGTCATGGACGATGCAAGTACGTTTGAGTCATTTAATCCCCTATAGTTATTACATTTCAGTATGAGCAGCAAACAAGTCATCAACTTTTTAAGTTCAGCGAGAGCTCAAAGACTGCTATCGTATTTCACTGCTGTCTGTGCGGCTATAGATTCTGGCTCTGGTGACTTTGCTCTCATCAGCAGGATTCAAACTATGATTCCTTGTATTTGGTCTGGCTGGGCAGCTTTGCATCTGTTATATGAAGCCTGTTTTGTAATAGGCGCTGAAGTAGACAGAGTGTACGGTGGAGTGTCCTTTAACATATGCAGGGGATTAAGCTCTATTTCAAAGACCAGCAAATTTCAGTATGAGCAGCAAACAAGTCATCAACTTTTTAAGTTCAGCGAGAGCTCAAAGACTGCTATCGTATTTCACTGCTGTCTGTGCGTCTATAGATTCTGGCTCTGGTGACTTTGCTCTCATCAGCAGGATTCAAACTATGATTCCTTGTATTTGGTCTGGCTGGGCAGCTTTGCATCTGTTATATGAAGCCTGTTTTGTAATAGGCGCTGAAGTAGACAGAGTGTACGGTGGAGTGTCCTTTAACATATGCAGGGGATTAAGCTCTATTTCAAAGACCAGCACCACTGAACTCAATGTACTTCCAGTACTGAGAGCACGAGCAGCTCATATTCATTTGATAGAGTTACAGCATCACATTCAAAAGTGTCAGAGATTAGTAAAACCCTATAATATTGGCCATTAAGTTAACTCAATCCGTAATAGTAATTCAGGATATCAGTGATAATATTATATACTCTAAAAAAAAATTTAATTATTTAAAAATAATAAGAGGAGTTAGAGGAGTTATTTCACTTGTTTTGCTCCACCATGTGCTTACTAGGCTATTTTATTATCTGTAAAGCTTTTTGTTTGTATTTCTCAATAATATGAGATATGCCTGTGTTTTGGTGGCTGTTTTGGAAACACAGCACTATAGATAGTAGGTCAGGTAACTAGTTCATGGTGCCTGTAATGTCTTGTGAGTGCTAGGCTGAGCTACTAAAATTTTAACTTAGGCGGGCAATGTTACTGGCTCGTATGTCAGTCTCGAGCTTTTTCTGATGAATTAGTAAGTTGGTTCATGAATGAATCATTCAAATATGTACACAGATATATTTAATTGCATTTTCATAGAAATTTAAATGCTAAATTTATTACAATTGACGGATATACTACAATGCTTTTTTAAAGAAATTTGATGGCATAATGACAATTCTTTACAATTTGCATAGATATATTTCAGTGCATTTTCATAGAAATTTCAATGCATAATAAGAAAATTCATACAATTTTAGACCGATATATTTTCCGGTTTGTTGATAGTTCTGACTATTGACACTGATGTTCGGATTTGTTTGAATTCTGATTAACAGTCTTAATTTGATTCAGTACAATTTCTAATAAATTCCTCATTCAGGTGAATATGATTTGAATCTTATTAGATTTATCTGGCCCTGCCTACATTTCAGTTATTACAGTTAATTTGTAGAAATATAGCCTTCAAGAAATTCTCTATGAACTTTACAAGGAACGCTCTTGACTTTGCATTTTTAACACATTTATTTTTAACATCAACACTATTAAAACAGCTGATGTTAAAAATAAAAACATTAATTCCAAGCATTATTTGAGTTTTTGTAGTGAGCTCAGCAGAATCTCGACGTGAATTCGAAGTGAAATTAGGTGGATGCCAGGCAAAATTACATTTAGTGAAATTCTTGTCATATTAAAAGATAAATCTTGGGATTTTTATAATTGATATTTAGACCCACCCAGTCCTAGATGGTACATTTTGGCCGTTAGACTCAATATTGCTTGTGCAGATCTGATGTTGTGTGTTTCCTCTACAGACATGTGTATCGCTGCTGCAATCTCATTGCTGATGATTTTGATTTGTGGAATGGCAACCTACGGTGCATATAAGGTTTGACAACTTGCTTATTAAATGGATTATTCACCTAAAAATGAAGGTTTTGCCATTATTTACTCACCATCATGTTGTTCCAAACCCATGAGACTTTCTTTCTGGCATTGAACTTAAACACAAGGGTGAGTTAATAAAACAGAACTTCCATTTGGGATTGAAAGATGATTGAAGCTCATCAAATAAGACTCAATTAATAAAATCAAGACTAAATTAATCAAATGAAATGCTTAATTCATCCGTTTGTGCTGTGTAGTAAAATTATTTCTTTCTTTTCTTTCAGCAACATGCTGCGTGGATCATTCCTTTCTTCTGTTACCAGATCTTTGACTTTGCTCTTAACACGCTGGTAGCAATAAGTGTTGTTGTTTACCCCAACACCATACAGGACTATCTTCAGCAGTTGGTAAGTATCTGATCTGACTCTTAAAATGTCAAACTTTGAGTATCATTCTATCATTCTGACTCCATGTGTCTTTGTTTTAACAGCCTGGGACCTTTCCATACAAAGAAGACTTGATGTCCACAAACAACATGTGCCTAGTATTAGCAGTGCTTCTCTTTGTTGGATGCATCTTAGCCTTTAAGGTAAAGAGAAACAACTGTACTGCTTTCCCTTTATTGTGATCTGCCAGATCATTTTTGGTTGACTATAGCTAGATGTGATGCACACACAGTAGCCTGCAGGATGACTGTGAATATGACTGCTTCAGACAAACACTGTGTTGTCCTACTAGAAGCCTGACTCTTCCAGTAGACTTCAGATGTGATACAAATTGCTTTATGACAGCCTGCACACATTAGAGAGAGGCAGATTACTCTGCTGGGATAAACACAGTGTGCTAAAATTAACCTCTGCTTGCCTACCATGCTGTTGTATGCATGACAGTCTAATAGGTTGTTTGTTGCATTGTGTGATCTGTCTAAATCAAACTGAATGCCTCTGAGAATGAACATCATCATTGAATTTAGTGGCAAATGTGTTGAAAAAACAGTTTAGACTGTACATTTTACTAAAGGATTAATTTCTTGAACCTTAAAAGCAGATATTTGGTTGATAGTTTTTAGGTTTGTCAGCATTGGGTTAATTTTGCAGTTTTGGGTGAACTACTTCTCTAGCATAAATGCAAAAAGATAAAAGGTTATTATTAAAAATGAAGAATAAAAAAGAAAGGTGACCAGTTATAGCACAACCTTAGCTCATACTGTCGCTGTGTGTATTTTAAACAAAAAGTGGATTTTAAATGGAAAAAATCATGTTTATGTTATTTGTCCCATATGTTCTTGTTATAATTTTTTACCATCTGGAAATTAAATAGTGTAGACAAGGCACTGTATCTGTGGCTCATTATTTTTATTGCTTAAGTCATATGCACATGATTTATGGCGGTGTTTTATTTAGCATCAGCGGCTGTTCTTTCTCTTTTTCTCTTTAGGCTTACCTTATTGCCTGTGTGTGGAACTGCTACAGATACGTCAGTGGAAGAAGCACTACAGAGGTCCTGGTTTATGTCACCACAAATGACACTACAGTAAGTCAGAGGTTTATATGAACATAAACTGTTTAGCGGAGTCTTGTTTCTTTACACTCATATTTGCAGATGTCTCCATAATGGACACACATAGACTATTTCAACTAAATGCTGTTCTTTTGAGGTTTCTATTCATCAATAATCCTGGAAAAATGTATCATAGTTTCCAGAAAAATATTAAGCAGCACAATTGTATTCAACAGTAAAAAAAATAAAAGACTGGAGTAAAAGCTGCATAGCAAAGCTGCTAAAAATTAAGTTTTGCCAACACAGGAATAAATTACATTTTAAATGATATTAAAATAACTATTTTCTATTTTACATTGTAATAATATTACACAACATTAGTTTGTACTGTATTTTTGATCAAATACATTCAGTCTTGGTGAGCATAATAGACTTCTTTTAAAAACAGAAAAACTTACAGACTCCAAACTTTTGAATGGTAGTGTAATTATGGATAATAATCATAAGGAGTTTGATCATTCTGTTTCAGATTTTGATTCCATTTAATACACCCAGTTCCTCACTGATTCCATTAATTATTCTTTTAGTACATGTAAGGAGGCAACAAATGCAGGATACTACCTTTATTATACCATATAAAGCTATATGAGATTTATATTTTTATAAACGAAATACAGATTTTAAAAATATATATTATTTTGGTAACATTTAAATTACAACAAATACATAAACATTGAAATGCAAAATAAGTATTTTCTGAATGTATATCTTTAACTTTTATCATGATCTGGACAATGTAATGAATCACGGTTCAGTAAGTGAAATGTGAATTGAGTATTATCTGAAAGGCTGATACAAATCATCCAGTTCGGTTCCCGGCCCAGCATGTGATTCAGTCATAAAAACAGTCTCACATAGTTTATCTCTGCACAGCTATAGGGGATGTTCTGACGTGCATCGCAGCAGGATCATGATGACGGTCTCCTCGTGCCCTCTGTGTTGTTGAGTCAGTGTTTATGGAGGGCATTAGAGAGGGCAGTGTGCTGTGTTCCTCTACTGCCTCTAATCCCACTACTGTCTGCCATAAGTAATCCCGTTTTACTGCCTCTGTCTGTCTGTCCTGCTGCTCTGTTGACCCGCCAGTCCCTCCAGTCACTGACAACTCACATGTATGAAGAGTTACATTTAATGCATTTGACAGATGCTTTCATCTAAAGTGACTTAGAGTGCTTTGAAGGAATGCATTTTATTTGTATGTTTATATTTATTAAAAAAAAAACGTTTTTTGGGGATGGGTGATCAGACTAATTGGATTGCCCGGGTCATTCCACAGATGAATTCCACAGATGGACAACCAGTATAATGAGTGGTCAGATGCTTTAAAAAGAGACAGAAAGAACTGAAATAAAAGGCCATTGAGAAGCATGGGGCTTTTTCACCATTCAGCTGCGGGCAGTTACATAACTGTCCACACTTGTTTGGTTCATTTGAAATCCACATTCCAGCCATCCTGACAAGGAGAAAATGTGATCCCCTCGGGGCATTCATGACCATATTACTAATTAGCTCACCTTTTCATAATAACAGAGTATGTTTTGGGCTGGTTTTTCTGTATAGGGAGAATGAACTTCCCTCTGCGGAGACGGATAGCATTTAAATTTAAGATGAAGGCATTTCCTCTGACCCAGAGTTGCTTAAAAGTGCTTTAGTTTTATGTCTGACATGGCCTTGGTTTATAGGTGGCTAGCAAAGCAACAATAATTGTATTTTTCAAAAGGTATTTTTTTACAGATAGAGACAGTAAGGCACAGGCAGGATTCAAACCTGCATCCTCTAAAGCAGCATAGATCAATGGCTATTTTCAAAACATACTTCCATGCTACACTTATTATATCTTCAGTATATATTATGTATACTTTCCAGGGTTACTATCGTAACATACAACACAAAATATAAAAACATTAAACTTTTATTTTAGCTAGTTGCCAAGGCAACATTTCTCTTTTTAGTTGAAGTACTAAAAACTAAAACTTAATCAAAACTATGTAGACATATTTGAATAAATAAATAAAAATTACAAAAGCACAACAAAATTTAAACTTTAACTTAAGTTAAGCTGAAAATATAAAATCTATAAATAAAATCTTATTCAAAATACCAACAAAAACAATACTAGTATATCCAAGATACTAAAATATGTATGCTATGTAAAGAAATACCCAGATGTACAGAGCCCAGAACATGACATATAAAAGAAAAAATAGATCTTGTGACCACGAATTAAGAATTTGTTCACACAACTTATTAATTCCTGGCCATGTTTTATTAATTTGGTCCATTGTTTTGGTTCAGGGCCACTTTGTACTTATTTTAGTTAAATTGTTCTGTTTCATACTAGTTTGAAATCTAATTGGCAGTTTATAGTATAAGCTAATATTCATGACAAACAGCATGTGTGCTAATGGCTACAGCTCAAACTATTCTCTAATTATTGTATACATAAAGCATTTACTAATATATTACTGCTTTATTTTCAGGTACTACTTCCACCCTACGAGGAGGCCATCGCCATTCCACCGAAGGATCCCCCTCCTCAGTACGTTTCAGCTTGAGAATCACACCGCTCTCTTACTACGCTCCTCCCAAACCTTCTCCAAAGAAACAATCTCCGTCACAATAGCCCTGGTCTCCTGTGTGTCGCTGTGTGACGTAAGTCTCCTCTCTCCCCTCCTCTCCTCTCTGGAGGCAGCAGTATGACTTTGAGACGCCCTTCCCTCGACGAGGCTGCCCAGCTGTCCTGGCAACCCAACGCTGTGTCAGCTCCAATCTGATTTGCACTTTCGGCGATTATGTGTGGCCCTGGCCTTTTTAATACTGTGAACTACTCAGTAGTGTTGTTGTCTACTGATATACCTGAGATTTGAATGCGGCATGCATGATAAACACGGGAGTTATGTAAGAGCATTTTTAAAATGGGAATTACCTAGAAATATACTGAATGTAAGAAGCCGGCATTTTCACTTTAATTTTGTTGTACTGTACGAAATAAAAATGACAAATTTTTATTCAGAATATAACTAAATTAGTTGTAAAAAAAAAAATTAATATTGCGAGCAATTCTACACCATTTTATCTAACAAAGTGAAATCTTTTAAGTCTTCCTTTATACACAGTGTCCCAAAACATGATGCAATCATTGATTAATATTCGCTCCAATCTGATTTGCACTTTCGGCGATTATGTGCGGCCCTGGCCTTTTTAATACTGTGAACTACTCAGTAGTGTTGTTGTCTACTGATATACCTGAGATTTGAATGCGGCGTGCATGATAAACACGGGAGTTATGTAAGAGCATTTTTAAAATGGGAATTACCTAGAAATATACTGAATGTAAGAAGCCGGCATTTTCACTTTAATTTTGTTGTACTGTACGAAATAAAAATGACAAATTTTTATTCAGAATATAACTAAATTAGTTGTAAAAAAAAAAATTAATATTGCGAGCAATTCTACACCATTTTATCTAACAAAGTGAAATCTTTTAAGTCTTCCTTTATACACAGTGTCCCAAAACATGATGCAATCATTGATTAATATTCTCTTTCAATCAATCAAATGCTAATCGTTAGTTTTAGATGGTTTAGATGTCACAAAGACTGAACGATCCTGCTGCTTGTGAACAGCTATAAAGCTGTATACACTTAATATTTGTGAAGCTCTGGTTTAGATTTGAAATCAAGTAGATTTGAAACATTTTAAAGATTCATGTATCTGGGGGATATGGGGGATCTGACTTCAAATTAAAGGACTTGTCGCTTGTTTACTTTAAAAAAAAAAAAAAAAAACATTTTAGCTTAAGGTGCCGTCACATTTACCATTGTTTCACTAGGAATCCATGCGATTAGGAATGTAGTTTGATGGTGAAAGATTTTACACTCAATCTTGCACGCAGATTCTCCACGTTGACGAACAAAAGCTGCTTGCTTTGAAAATTGACTTCTGTGTGAGCTGTGCTTCAGACATCACTACGCTATTGACGATACACAATGGACCTTTTTTGTCTCAACATTTTCCTGAACTGTTGGTAATGTAAATGCATCTTTATATATAGTTGAGGTACTTAGAATGGAATTGAATTGGGCCAATCTGTTAAAGTTACATGGTGTGTGTTAACATGATTTCAGTGTAAAAAAAATCACAAGCTTTTTCTATGTTACGTTATATCCCATTTTACAATTTAACCCCTATATTGATTATTAAAATAGATTCATGGGATAGTTCACCCAAAAATGGAAATCCTGTCATTAACTACCAAGTTCAAGTTCTTTGCACACAAAAACTATTCTCGTAGTTTCGTAAAATTAAGGTTGAACCACTGATGTCACAATGACTATTTTAACAATGTCCTTACTACCTTCCTGGGCCTTGAATGTGTCAGTTGCGTTGCTGTCTATACAGGGTCATAAAGCTCTCGGATTTCATCAAAAATATCTTAATTTGTGTTCCGAAGATGAACGAAGGTTTTAAGGGTTTGGAACGACATTGTCAATTAATGACAGAATTTTCATTTTCGGGTGAACTAACCCTTTGAACAGCTTTACAGCTCAAATAATACACCGATTTTAAGAGAAATATTAAAGTAAGTGCTTTTATGAAATTAGAAGCTTCACACCTAAAACCCTTTAAAAAAAATGGCCCCATTCACTTCCATTGTAGGTGCCTAACCTACCTGTAATGTTTGCCTCTTTTTTTTTTTTTTTTAAGAAAACAAGGGACCAGACCATTTTTGTGGTAATCGACAGTATGCCACAAATGCTGTCGACTTATCTTGACTTGCATTCAACCAGACAGTGCTCAGTGAATAAATGAGAATTATGGGTGTTAGGAAATCATTTTTGTCATTTGGTGAAGTTACACGCTCCTGTTTAGAGAAGTAGTGTAGCTTTTCTGTCATTATCACTAGGTTACAATCTGTGGCTGCAGACTGCAATGTTTTTGCACATATGAATATTATTCATTCATGTTATTGTCTGTGATGAATGGTGTGTTGATCAGTAATTGTGACAAATGAAAAGTAAACGATGTGACCCCGACAGTAGATTAGCATGTAGCCGAGTTAAGATGACATGCCATTTCCCCCAGTCACCTACTAGCTCAAAGTAGCTTATGTTATTGGGAACATTTTTAATTTTTATATACAGTAGCTATGCAAGGGTATTTTGTAACATGTATCCATAGCTGAAAATGACTATATACTTACATTTATTCATCATGGTAACATTAGATATAGAAGCATTAATGGAAGTATTAGAGATTGATAGATGTAGGAATTTTCTTTCATTGTTCTGTGCGTAGACTTTCATCCTCAGTTGAGCATCTCCGAATTAGCTTCATATAAGCAATGTTTTATCATGAAACACAATTTAAAAAGATTCTGTGTGATTGGAATATTACTTTTGGTATTGTGACCTGTAATTTGTATTATAATATTCTCACAATATTTCTCATAAAAATGAAGTAATTATCAATGGATATCACAATATGAATTCTCAGAAACCCAGAACAATGTCTGTCAGTAGGTAGAATGCCTGTGAATGTTTGTCTTTGTCTTGTTACACATCCTGTATTGGGTTGACACTGGCTTATGTCTTATTTCAAAACAATAAAATATTCCAGTTATGGCTGTCTTTTGCCTGATGTCTGTGGAAGCCCATGGAGATCTGGGATAGATCAGAGTGGATTGACTTCACAATTAAAGTGTGGCATTACCTTTGCTTGACCAGAGACGGATTCACCTACTATCAGTCCTGCCTCAGCAGAACTGTGTCAGGGTTTTTACCAATTACTTTGGTTACAAGAAACTGAAATATATTATGCACTTCATCCACTGGCCTATTTTTAATGGTCCAAGGATGCTGTCCAGTGATGCTTCAGTATATAAAACTAAAAACACAGCCTGAGGCTGAAGCTCCTTACTGAAGCACTGTTGCGATCTCATGCACATCACTCCAGTTCCCTATTTATCCTTTAATTTTGCAAGCTCACTGAACATGCTCAGTTGAGGCTGATTATATTTATCTGTGTTAAAAAAAAAAAGAGTCATATAATCATTATAATAGTCTAATGCCATGACCTTATTAATTTACACAACTTTTCCATATTTAGAAATCACACATTTAAAATCATGTTACCTCATACATCTAGACTAGTTTTCAAGAGAATGGGAACCCTGGTTCTTAAAAGGAAAAATTAAAATAGTAAATGTCTTGATTAATTAGTTATTTTAATGCTTCTTATTTTAAATATCATCTTGAGGCTTCCTCTGAAGTTTTCTGATGCTCCTTGGGTGAGAACCACTGGCGATGGCTTGCTAAAAAAAACTGTAGACCTACCTGTCAAACATGCATACTCATTCCTCATTATTACTATCTTGAACATAGTAGCCTATAGACAAGTATAGTCATAAAACTACAAAATTACAAGAACATCTGAAATGTTCTTATTCTTATATTTTTTTTACTTTATCTTTTTATTGAAGTGTGAAAGCATCTCAGATATTTTTCCTCATCCACCCAAAGTCAGTTTGAAATGGTATACTCTAATTGGGCAAATTGTTTACAACATGCATCCTCATTCAGTTATGGAGTTTATATCCTCATAAACTTATGAAAATGAACCATGGGTACACTAACCTTAACCATATTTGTAGTAAAACTGTGGTTAAGCAAATTACAATCTGCCAAAAACCATGGTTAGGCCTACTACTCTTTAGTAAAACATGGTATTTTCCGTATTTCCACAATGGAAAATTAATGGATAATGTCCTGACAGAAAATTATCAGTAGGCCTACATTTTACTCATTTTTTTCAGCATGTGCTACAGTTACACAAATATATTTAAATGTAAAATGTACCTAATGCCTTGATGAATGAATCCATAAAACATTTTTAATTCTAAGAGGACCATATTGTAAATCAGGGTTGCCAACGTTTAAGTTCAGCTTGGAGTGAGATTTTTTATCATATCAATTGATATCAATATCAATTCAAATGCATTTACTGTACATAAAAGGGGATACAAATCTTTTGTTAAATGCAATTGAATGCCTTTTTTAATCACCATTTTAAACATAGGGTTAAATTCAGTATTTGCTTGCATTCATTATATATACTTGTATTTAAATATCATTTTTAAAAAAAGGATGTAACTATTAACTTTTTAAGTTCCACATTTAAAAATCTAGTGTTTAATCATGTCTAAATATTTCTTCAAATGAAAAACCTAAAAATAAGTATGCAGGTACGACCTGCAATATTCTAGATACAATTTAGTAAAGAACCATACAGGTACCTATAGTGGGTTTTTTTCTGACCACAAAATGATTCTAATTTGTCTCTTTGCATTTGAATTAAAAACCCTTTCTTTATTTTAACCTTAAATACTACACTCATTTTAATACAAGCAATAGAAATACTATATACTATAATTGTTTTAAGTCATTAATGGACCATAATTATTGCACAAATGGTATTTAGTACCAAAAGATCTCCTTAAAATATTAAATAAATATTATTGAACTAAAATATAGAACATTTATTTAACTGAAAAAGAGTTAAGCTGTATGGTCACATTATAAGTAAGCAATACCTGAGGGTTCAATACAAGAAAACCATATTAATGTTGCCTCTCCGTCACTCTCCAGAATAAAATGATACTGTAAATGTCATCGACATAACAATCAATGCATAATATGCTGTAATGTTTACCAAAAATTGCTGCAAATACCTGTATAGTGAAGCTGTCGTCTATTCATTCAAATGGATTGTCAACGCTGGTTTGTCTGGAGAGCTCCGTGAACCACGTGACCGTGTGGCGCCGCCGGTGTTACGAGATTTTTGGTTTCCGAGATTTTTGGTTTCAGTGGGCGGGGCAGACATGAATATTCATGAGCTTCCCGGACATGCGCGTGGAACCAAGTGGAACTGAGAATTTCAGTTCACGCTAGGGATGGCCGATACCACTTTTTTTGGTTTTCGATGCGATACCGATATTTTGAGGCCAGTATCGTCGATATCGATACCGATACGATACTTCTAAACTGAACTTTTAAATTATGAAATTTATGAAATGATTAAATCACTAAAAGTAAAATGGGTTATGATAACCACAACTTTATATTTGAAACACATTTTAACATTGTAACTTAAGTTATATTTTTGTTTACACATGGTTCAAACCAGCTGCCACTTACCTACACAGTACCAATTAAAAGTTTGAAAACCTTACAATTAATTTTTATTTGAAAATGTATTAATGTTTTTGAAAAAAGTCTCTTAGGCTCAACAAGGCTGCATTTAAATAATCAAAAATAAAGTTAAAAAAAATCTATTTTAATTTTTTATAATGTAATTTATTCCTGTGATCCAAGCTAAATTTTCAGCATTGTCATCATTTACTCACCCTCACGTTGTCATAAACCTGTACGAGTTTCTTGTATGTGTGATACACACACGCACAAAGATATTTTGAAGAATGTTGTTAACCAAATGTTGTTTTGGTTCCCCATTGACTTCCATATTATGAAAAATAAAATACTATTGAAGAAGTCAATGGGGACCCATAAAATGTTACCAACCTTCTTCAACATATATTTTGTGTTCAGGAGAACAAAGAAACTCATACAGATTTAGAACAACTTAAGTGTGAGATGTTTGGTGAACTATCCCTATAAGAAAGATTATCAGTGTTGAAAATGGGTTAGGGTTAAAATTGATCAAAAGTGACATTGAAGACATTTATAATGTAACAAGATTTCTATTTAATCAATTTAATAAACAAACTTAATAAATAAAAAATATATGCTGTTCATTAAACTTTATCAAAGAATCCAGAAAAAAGTATCACCGTTTCCACAGAAATTTAAAGAAGCACGACTGTTTTCAGCAATGATAAATGTTTCTTGGGCATCAAATCATCATATTAGAATGATTTCTGACGGATCATGTGACTCTGAAGACTAGAGTAATGACTGCTGAAAATTTAGCTTTGCATCACGGGAATAATTTGCACTTTAAAGCAGTCACATAGTAAAATGATATATAATGAAATATTTTTGTATATAATATTACTTTTTTTAATTGTATTTGGATTAAATAAGTGCAGCCTTTGTGAGCAAAATAAACTTCTTTCAAAAGCATTCAAATGTTTCAAACTTTTGGCAGGTACTGTATCTAGCATTTCAATCTTATATACATTGTAAGAATATTCACTTGTGAAATACCTACCTATATAATTGCCTGTTGAGCAGTGACGTGCAGTACTCTTCTTCAATATAAATGCTATTGTCTACTTTTGATGTACTAAGTTAAACTTAAACCTCTATGCTGCTTCCAGAGTGAGGAGTCAGGTGAACCAGACATCATAGACTGTCCCGTTGCTCTTGTCATGGTGGTCAACAGAGGCACTGCATGTCCGGTTCATTTCAATCCTGCAAGCACCGCTATTGTGGTTGAAGATGATGTTGTGATGAGTGATATCCCCAGGTTTGCCGATGCATTTGTATTGCTATTTGGGTTGATCTATGCATTGCATTTGGACTACCCCAAGAAACTCTCTCTTACTTTTAGCTTCATCCAGAAAGTACTGATGGGTCTTGATGATGGCAAACCACTGAAACCCTGCCTACTCAGTCTCAAAAATGACCTGTTAAATAATGTGTAGGCCATGTTAAGGCTTGTATGTAGGCACATGCATGTTTGTGATGCCGAGTATAATAACTGGTTTGTTGTTTATGTTGTTTCAAGTATTTGAATGAAAGTTTACATTTGGTAGATTGTTTTGCCCTCCAAATCTACCTCAGTTTTTCAAAGTTGCACTTTAAATAGTATAACTTGTTGATCTAAATCTTAAATTGAGATGTGCCTTTTACTATACTAAATTATAGTATTTCTGGATGTTTTTGTAAGTCTTCGATGGCATAGACTTGATGTCCTTTTTGAATATTATATAGGCCCTAAATATTTTATATAATTTATTATATTTTTTTCATTTCTTTTCAATGTCACTTTCAGTTTGATGCATTGCTGTAAGATATGTAGTCAAACTTATGTCCTGATTTCATGATGCACTTTAAATGTTCAGAAATGTGGTTTTCTTAAATGTCTAGAAAACATCAACAAGTTTTAAAAAATTGTAAGGCTGAAAAAATTAAATTCTTTAGCTGATGTTGTATTTGTATTTTTTTTTTATGTATGCTGAACTTCAGCATGATCAATTCATTAGCTTATGAGTCATGCATAAGAGTTTTTTTTTAGTTAGTATTTTTATGAAATTAAGTATATTTGCATCAAAATAATCGAGTCTGGATAAATTAAAAACATTACTTAGGTTAAACAGTACTTTTAAGTATAGTGTACTCAAATGTTAAATAAAATTAAAGAGAAACTTTTAAGTTTGGATTCATTGTAATTTATAAATATTGTTTACTTAAAAAATTTGAGTTGGTTTACTTAAAATGTATTAGGTAATCGGTGTCCACAAAAATGGAGTATTCTGAACTTGTCGGGTTTTGCACGCAACCTTTAAACTGAAAGCAAAAGGGAATGTGGGTGAAAATGGGTGTGTTAAGGGTGATAGATAAACCACGTTTCCTTGTTGCCACCGACAGAATAGAAATCCTGCTCTCTTGATAAGGTCGAGTGTTACCGCGATGGAGGTGGACAAATATATCTTGACCGAGGCGCTCTCTGCTATTCTGGGAGTCACGGTGAAATTGCAGTCAGATTGTAAGGGTTTAGATGGAGTCATACAGTTGAATATTACCAGTCTGACAACTCTTGCCCTTCTGGGTTATGAAGCATTTGCGCTTGTGGTCCACCCCGTGTCTTATCTAACAACTTTACTCGCGCGGTGGTTTGTTGGTGATCAGAAGAATTCACAAGAGACCTCGAAGAACGAAAGCGCGAGCTCTTCTCTCCGGAAGGAAATATTTGCAATCCCGGATGACTTTTTTGATCCAGTGTTTGACTTTGACTTCACGAACATGTCCGAGTCAAAGTCTGATGAGTGCACACGCGGGGACGAGCCGTACAAGCGGCCCTACGGCTGGATGCGCTTTGCTCTGAAGGTCCGGGACAAATATCCGGACGGGAACGCTTGGCTGGGAACATACGGATGGAGGAGCCGTTCAGTGCCCGGTGAGTGGCCCGTCTCCTACCACGGAACCAATTTAAAGGGGGCCGAGGGCATCGTACAGACTCACTTCAAGGCGGGAGACCGTCAGGCGTACGGAAGAGGGGTTTATTCATCTCCAGACATCAACGTGGCGGAAGATTACGCGAAAAGCAAGAACTTCACGTCGCAAAAGAATGGAAAGACTTACAAAGTCATCATGCAGAATAGAATCAACCCCAATAAGAGGAAAATCATCAAGGAGGATCGATTTTGGCTGGTCCCCATACCAGAAGGGACATCTGCTGATAAAGAGAAAGAAATCGTGGAGAGCTCAATCCGACCCTATGGCCTTCTGCTTAAAGAGGTGTAGGAAGCTGAACATGCCTGTTGAAATTGCTCTCAGAATTGAGCTTACTCTTCAACAGATATTTCCACTTTAAAATATTGAAAAGACTTTGACTTTTGGCTAATGATATAGTTAATTACCACCTGAAAAGCTCAATCAAAACTTGTATTAATCTATTGGTGAATTCTTTAGGCCTACCTTTTCTGTCCTCTGCCTTAAGAAATTTAAAAGCCCAAATTACCAAAGTTTTATAAAATAAGACATTAGGCTGTTTCCACTGAAACAGGACAATAATATCAATTTGAGGCATTCATTCACTGACTTCATCATTTAATAGACTTCTTATGTCCCTTAAGTTCTAGAGAAAATGAAAATCACTCCACTTCAGTGGTTCACAGAAGGACTCAATTCCATAAAACATTATGCTGTTGTATTATCAAATTCACGAAGGGAAAGACTCAGCTGATTTATCTTCCATGAAGTGATAGGTTCAGCTCTACTTCCTCTTGTTCAAATGTCAAATACTGCAGTAAATAAACCTTTTACTTTTTTCTTTTTACCTTTCTTAATGAATTGTGTATTCTAAAACAAAAACAAGTTATCTGATAACTAGAGAAATATATTTTTTCTCTCAAAAAACAATGTATGAAATAAAGTTTTACAACTCTTCTGTTGAGATTGACTGAGTACTGCAGGATTTTAAATGTATTTTGGCTACGTAGCTGTGGCTCAAAAAAAGAGCACTTTCGGCGTCTGTATAATACGCAGAATATTAGAGATGTAGAATTGATCTGATCTCTATATATGGAGGGAGAACGGGTTGAAAAGTGGCATTTTGTCTCCTCGCCAATCCTCCAGCAGAAGAGTTACTGGTTGCACCCCGGACGAGAAGTGCTGCATGTTCTCGGCGTTAAGGGGCGGTCACACTAGACTTTGAGTGCGAAATGCGCTACGAATATGGGCTGGAGTAGGATATGGCATCACGCGCCAAGGTGTCCCCTCAGTTATCACAACATGGATAAAAATAAATATCACAACATGGATTCCGATGCGCTTGTACAGTACTGTATCTTCTGCGACGGCGTCGAAAGCGTCTGGAAAGGAGAAGGCTGTGGGTTCAACCTATTCTACGGACTCGGAATGAGCGGGGACAGTTCCGTTCTTTAATTCAGGAGCTTCGGCTGGACGAGGATCGCCACACACCAGTGCACTGCCCACGAGGCTGTCGGCGCCAAAAACTCATGACCAGGGCTGCCCCGACAAAAACGGTGCAAAACGTTTTTTTAAACGGAAACGGTGGTGTGTTGAACACCCTGTTATGATGTCGCAAGAGTTGCAGCTATGGCAGCTGAGAAGACTGCGGTCAACCCAGCCGCACTTCAGAAAAACACGGTCAAGCCAGTCGCGAGTGAAATTAAGGTGCGCGTGTATTACTATAATTACGGTAATAGCTGGAACAACACATAGGGAACGCGCTTTCAGAGCGCTTTTAATCTAGACGCCCAGAATTGAGATATGAGTACATTTTTTAGGATTTTTTTTGCCCATCTGCTTTAATATTCGTGTAATTTATTGTTGTCTTTGACTGTTATGTATTACTATCATTTTCAAAGGATAATATTACACTTTAGAAGGCCATAAAGACCTCATTTCTAATAAGTAGAAGAAAAGAATGGTCGGTTCTTAAGGGACGTCCCATACTATATGCGCACCTCATATCAAACCATTTTACTGCAGCGTTTTGGAGATATCGGACATTATTACACTTTAGAGGGGTATAAAGATCCCATTTCTAATAAGTAGAATGAATGAATGGTCAATTCATATACGGGACGTCCCATACTATATGCGCACCTCATATCAAACCATTATACTGCAGCATTTTTAAGATAAGGGACATTATCACACTTTAGAGGGGTATAAAGATCCCATTTCTAATAAGTAGAATGAATGAATGGTCAATTCATATACGGGACGTCCCATACTATATGCGCACCTCATATCAAACCATTATACTGCAGCATTTTTAAGATAAGGGACATTATCACACTTTAGAGGGGTATAAAGATCCCATTTCTAATAAGTAGAATGAATGAATGGTCAATTCATATACGGGACGTCCCATACTATATGCGCACCTCATATCAAACCATTTTACTGCAGCATTTTTGAGATATGGGGCTTTAGAGGGATATAAAGACCCCATTTCTAATAAGTAGAATGAATGAATGGTCAATTCATATACGGGACGTCCCATACTATATGCACACCTCATATCAAACCATTTTACTGCAGCATTTTTGAGATATGGGGCTTTAGAGGGATATAAAGACCCCATTTCTAATAAGTAGAATGAATGAATGGTCAATTCATATACGGGACGTCCCATACTATATGCACACCTCATATGAAATAATTTTACTGCAGCATTTTTAAGATATGGGATCATATGGCGCTTTAGAGGGATATAAAGACAACATTTCTAATTTTTAACCTCTTCAAATAGAGTTATACAGGAATCTAGTGGTGACACCATGGCATTACATGTTTTTCTTTTTTACCCCCGTTACTTAAAAAATGATCATATGATGGGTCATATGATGCTGTTAAAAGAACATTATTTTGTGTATTTGGTGTAATGAAATGTGTTTATGTGGTTTAAGATTCAAAAAACACATTATTTTCCACATACTGTACATTATTGTTTCTCCTCTATGCCCCGCCTTTCTGAAACGCTCGATTTTTACAAAGCTCATCGCTCTGAAAAGCGAGGTGTGCTGTGATTGGCCAGCTATCCAGTGCGTTGTGATTGGCCGAATACCTCAAGCGTGTGATGGAAATGTTATGCCCCTCACCATACTGTTGATGCCGTGTCCCGGCCGGAACGACGAGACAAAACCATTCAAACCCATTACAAACGAGGCATTTGTTGCATGCAGTGGGGACATAAGTGATGTTTACAAACAAATTTCGGGAGGAGCACGCACAGATAATTAACACGGCCAGTTCATCATTAGTGATTACACCATTTATCCAATCAGCACAAGAGAAAACTCCCATAAATAACCAAGTACGCCCTACCTTCGTTATCTCTCGACTTTCAGCATTGGTACATCCAATCGCCGCATGATGTCCGAGACCGAATTGTTCCCTAAGGAAAACACCTTCGACAGCACAGCTCCTCCCGCATCTACAGCCGACGTTCAGCGCGCTAGCGCTCCGCAGAACAGCCCAACTGAGCCCGCGGCTGCACCTCGGGGCCGCCGGCCTTCCCGCATCGCCGCCACTCATACCTTCAGACACCGAGATTCTCCTTCACCCTCACCTTCCAGGCGTCAGCCACCTTCTCCAGAGTCCTCCTATGCCTCGGCTCTCTCCTCCGCTCCAGCTACGGAGAAATGGACCGTGCCAAAGTTACGCCAAGCACTCTCAAACGCCGGCATCCTCGCTCCTCCCCGTATGAACAAGGTGGAGCTACAAGCCCTCTACGCTTCGCTCCAGGCGGGGGCGCCACTTCCAATCTCCACTCCTCCGTCCAAAGCAAAGGACAAAACAAACTGGGGCCGCAGTGCTCCTTATTCACGGCCCGATCCAACTACCACGCCACCAAGGACAAGCCTCCGACTATCTGGCCGCAGCAGAAGGCCTTCGGCAAGCCTGGGCCGCGCACCTGATCCAGCAGCAAACATCTCCCGATCCTCTGAACGTCGGCCAGCAGACCCTCCAGGCGACGCACTGGCGCGCGCCTCCACAAACCGCCGAATATCTATAACCAATTCATGCCGAGACGAGCTCAGTCTGTGGATTTCCTTCCTTAGACAATGGAATGTCTTATCTTTTTTTTACAGCGATTTGGTCTCTTCTCCCGTTGACATCCAATTATTTACCGCTGCCGCCCCCTCCATCGGTTTCGGTGGATTTTACCAAAACCGCTGGTTCGCTTCTACGTGGCCTTCCCAGCTGTTAGATTTACCTCAGCCGCTAATATCCTCAGCACTTTTCGAGCTATATCCTATAGTCGTGGCAGCCTTTCTTTGGGGAAAAGAGTGGTCCACCACCAGCATCGTTATTCATTGCGACAACGAGGCTACCGTGCACTGCATTAATAAAGGCCGTTCTCATTCACCCGCCTTAATGCCTTTGCTAAAACGTCTAATTTGGATCTCGGCTTGCGACCAGTTCATCATAACCGCAAAACACATTCCTGGGTCAAAAAACCAAATAGCTGACTCTCTGTCTCGTTTTGCCTTCCAGAAATTCAGGCTGTTGGCACCAGAAGCGGAACCACTACCAACCCCACTACCTCCCTTTTCAGAGCTGATATTCCATTGAATCATCCTCTGAGACCGCTTCTTGAGGCTTCCCTCGCTTGTATT
>NW_015506166.1:279183-279790 GCF_001515645.1 Sinocyclocheilus grahami
GAGGCTTCCCTCGATTCTATTTTTCAAGCCGTTTCCCCCAGAACCTTGCAATCCTATTTTACAGCATGGAAATGCTTCAAAGCTTTCCATTCCACCTACAACCTGCCATTCCCCGATTTTTCCCTACTCTCTATCACTCTATTTATATCACACCTCAACATTAACAAAAACCTCCAAGTCAGCTCCATTAAAAGCTAAGCGGAATTCAGTTTTTCCATAAGCTCATATACGGTTCACCCTCATCCCAAATAGCCAATTCACAGACCTCCCTTCTCATCAAAGACATTCAAAGAGCCCACCCCACTTGCCCAGACACCAGGCAACCCATAACATTAAAAGTCTTGACTAAATGCATTTCCACACTCCGCAGAGGCTACCATTCCATCCACACCACTCGTACGGTCGATGCTATGTTTATCCTAGCCTTTTTTGGCTTTCTCAGATGCTCTGAGCTCACTACCACGTCCACCTTTAACCCGAATATCCACTCCACTATTTCTGATCTAGCAGTCCTGGACGACGAAGCCATGTCATTCTTCATAAAACAAAGTAAGACAGACCAGACAAAGAAAGGCCACTTTATTTACATTTTTAATCTTCAATCACC
>NW_015506166.1:280379-281278 GCF_001515645.1 Sinocyclocheilus grahami
GGCTTTCTCAGATGCTCTGAGCTCACCACCACGTCCACCTTTAACCCGAATATCCACTCCACTATTTCTGATCTAGCAGTCCTGGACGACGAAGCCATGTCATTCTTCATAAAACAAAGTAAGACAGACCAGACAAAGAAAGGCCACTTTATTTACATTTTTAATCTCCAATCACCTATACTCCCATACCAAACCCTCCTAGCTTTCCTGCAGCTCAGGAAATCCCAGTCCAAATCACTCGCCGACCCTCTTTTTACAGATGATTCTAACCGCCCCGTCTCCCGTTTTTGGTTCCAAAAACACCTCAAATCTGTCCTACTACTTTCCGTAACCCTCATCAAACCCTCATCAGCCCCCCCCCCCTTTTCCCTAGTCTGCCCATCTCCATTTAGCACCCCGTTCCTGCAGGAGTTTTCAATCACCCCGCTTTTGCCTCAAGTAACGACTGCTCCCGCAGGTACCCTCCTACCTCCGCAGCAGCATCCGCTCCCGCAGGAGCCCTACCCGTATTTTCCACCAATGCCCACCATTCCCCCTCTCTTCCCCCTCTTTCTTCCGCTCCCGAGCCACCCCAAGCGTGAGCACGCCTCCGCAAGCGGTCCCGGCAGCTGTCTTTCCTACATCTCGCATGCCTGCTCTTCCTTCCGCCATGCCCCTACCCATCCCTCCGACCACTCCCGCCTCAGAAATCACCCCCTTTAACGGCCAATCCATAATGACCCATCCCAACAGCACCCTGCTCCCGCAGGAGCTTTACCTGTATTTCCCCACTGCCGCAGCAGTGTCTGCTCCCGCAGGAGCCTATCTGTATTTCCCCACTGCCGCAGCAGTGTCTGCTCCCGCAGGAGCCTATCCGTATTTCCCCACTGCCGCAGCAGTGTCTGCTCCCGCAGGAGCCT
>NW_015506166.1:282002-322448 GCF_001515645.1 Sinocyclocheilus grahami
CAATAAATGTACACCAAAGGACGTCCAGCACCCCTCTAATATTAAGCCTTGTTTTGGGGGGTCGTAAATGCACGTATCTGGCTGCTGTCCGGTTTTAAATTGCTTTTTGGGGGAGCGCTTTTTGGGCCGGAGCCCTCTCCCTGGACAGCACGCCAAATACGCATAACCCTTTGTTAATTATAAGAAAGTGCGAACTCGTGAAGTGATGTTTACAAATACATTTCGGGAGGAGCACGCACAGATAATTAAAACGGCCAGTTCATCATTAGTGATTACACCATTTATTCAATCAGCACAAGAGAAAACTCCCATAAATAACCAAGTACGCCCTACCTTCGTTATCTCTCGACTTTCAGCGTCCCTCCGCCACCCCGACCTCGCACCTTCAGCATAGTTTCTACCCCAGCACGGGGAGAAGCACTCGGGGGGAGCGCTTTTTGGGCCTGGCCGAACACCGAGTTCGGACCCCTCTCCCCGGACAGGGGGGGTGCCCCGGGCTCGGGAGTCTTGCCGAGCTCGGAGCCCTCTCCCTGGACAGCACGCCAAATACGCATAATCCTTTGTTAATTATAAGAAAGTGCGAACTCGTGAATTACTGATTATAATGACTTATACTGCCGCGTAAACATAAAACCATGTCTGCATTTGTGATCGGAGAAATGACAAACAAGCGCTACTCTACACTGCCCAAAACTTGTGTTTGAATGATCAGTGGCAAATTCTTTAATTATAAAAAATGTAGCCTACTTACAGTCTGTGAGTCAGAACAGCCGGCATTGTAGTCTACTCTACCAGGATCAGGAAACAATCCTCCATAAAATGTGCTGTACACATCTGAATATTTGGGTTGAACTGTTCTGGAACAGTGTTGTAAATACAACTTAACCACTGATTTCTAGTCGTGTCCTCTTTTGGAAGACCAAACAAAGTAGTTTCGCTTTCACAACACGTTTCGCGTCACACACGGCGGCCTTGAGTGAGCGGCAGCAGCCGGGGGCTTGAGAACGGAGGGCTTGCGGCAACCACATGTGATGACCCCGGGCTGGACTCTGCTTAGTCCACGGGGAAAGCCGATCCGGTGATCCACAGTGCAAAGTTGATGTATTTCCTCAGCTCCAGGCATGACGAAGCGGATATCGTCCTCTTTTGGAAGGCCAAACAAAGTAGTTCGCTTTCACAATGAAACACACAGCGCCTTCACGACATGGCGGCGGCGGCAGCAGCAACAACAATACTACAGCGAAAATAAATAAAAATAATAAATATAATAAAATTATTATAAAATAATTTAATAAAAATAAAATTTACGCCTAATGCGTGAACATTTGGGTGGTGTTATGCAAATCTTCCCACATCGTGACATAGAAATGTGGGGGCGTGTTAGAACGAGCCGTTTTAGGTAGGCATGGCTGACTCTTAACTTTTATAAAGAATATCTCTTTGGATTTGAGACTTTAGTCTTTGCAACTTTACAGATCTTCTTTATGCACCAAGAGCTTGTAACACTCCAAAGAGAAAGGAACATATTTCAACATGATATGAAGAAATTTAAACTATTAGAAGACCCTATTGTGTAATTTGTTTTTTCTTAGTTTATTTTCATTTTGATTTGTGCTCTGTTCTTTAGGATCTTCTTATGATCTTATATTGCCTTATTGTATTTGTATTTTCTTGCAATATATTTTTTTAACATGAAATACTGCTTTGATTGAAAAATTAATAAAAAATATTTACAAATTTAATTATTGCAGAAATATTAATGAGTACCATAAAATTATCTCAAAATAATAAGGAAAACTTATTTTTAAACAAAAACTTATTACATTGATTTTATTGAAAATAAAAAAGTTAGCTATTTCAATTAAGGCTTTGGTCACTTTTGAGCCAAGTTCAGTTCTCTGCTAATGAGCTGCTGATGTGAATCAGGTGTGCTAAATAAGCAGGACATACAAATGTGCAACGCTGCGTGGCCTTTGTGTCCAAATGACAAAGACTGAAAACCATTGTGTTACAATCAGAACTCTTGCGCCCTTAATAAGTTCAATTAACGCGATGGAGGTGGACAAATATATCTTGACCGAGGCGCTCTCTGCTATTCTGGGAGTCACGGTGAAATTGCAGTCAGATTGTAAGGATTTCGATAAAGTCACTCAACTGCAAATTACCAGTCTGACAACTCTTGCCCTTCTTGACAAAGAAGTGCAAAATGTGACTTGTCTAACGTCTTTACTAAAGCGATTGTCAGTTGATCAGAAGAATTCACAAGAGACCCAGAAAAGCGACATTGTGAGCTCTTCTCTCCGAAAGGAATTATTTGTGATCTCTGATGACTTTTTTGATCCAGTGTTTGACTTTGACTTCACGAACATGTCCGAGTCAAAGTCTGATGAGTGCACACGCGGGGACGAGCCGTACAAGCGGCCCTACGGCTGGATGCGCTTTGCTCTGAAGGTCCGGGACAAATATCCGGACGGGAACGCTTGGCTGGGAACATACGGATGGAGGAGCCGTTCAGTGCCCGGTGAGTGGCCCGTCTCCTACCACGGAACCAATTTAAAGGGGGCCGAGGGCATCGTACAGACTCACTTCAAGGCGGGAGACCGTCAGGCGTACGGAAGAGGGGTTTATTCATCTCCAGACATCAACGTGGCGGATATGTTTGCGAATAGCAAGAACTTCACGTCGCAAAAGAATGGAAAGACTTACAAAGTCATCATGCAGAATAGAGTCAACCCCCAGAAGAGGGAAATCAAGGACAAAAACATTTGGCTGGTCCCCATACCAGTAGGCACATCTGCTGCGAAAGAAAAAGAAATGGTGAAGAGCTCAATCCGACCCTATGGCCTTCTGCTTAAAAAGGTGTAAGGCCAACAGTAGGGCCTAGCTGAAGTTACTCTCGCATGTACTTCCAAATGCTTAATATTCTATGTGTTATGTTCCATATTCTCATAATGGAGAACAGAGGGACAAAATTCTATGAAATGTATTAAAAAGGCATATAAAATGTTTGTTTTGCACATCATTTACATGAGCTGTCTATACCAATTTGTAAAAACAATGTATTTTTCTTCTCACTTCAAGTGTTATACCACATCTTTCAAAAGCAGTACAGGAAGTCATTTTAACCCCCTTTTAAGAAATCTGAAATTTAAAATGAAACCTTTTTCTTTCGGAAAATACTTTTGATTTTATAAAAGGGGGAAAAATGACTTGTACAACTGAATATTAGCAGTGATGTTCATAAGCATGTATAGCGTTGTCTGCGCACGGACATGATGCACCATAGTTGAAGATATAGTTATGGACGGTAGCAATATTTATGGCGATGTAGATGTACAGCCTACAGTCATTTTTATGACCGTCTAGTTCGGGTTGGCCAGCGCTACTCCAGAAGTCACCTGCAGATGTCGCCAAAATCATTATTCAACCAACACATAGATACATGCAAATACATTTTAAAGTTAGAGTAAATGTACTCATTAAACCATGTTATCGGATTTATATCGATATTTTTGGTTGTTAGAACTTAAGTTGAACACAAAGTATCACCTGTAATTTCTTAGCATTTAAATCAGAGAGGACAGAACGTCGCTGATGTTTTAGCATTGCAAATTCAACTGTGACTTGTAAAGTTACCGGGAATAAGAGCAGGTTTGCATATGAGCACCGCTCATGCACACTCAAGATACACCCAATGTGTTCCCTGACCAGGGAATGAGTGCTGTCTGTATCAACTGCGCGTTTAATTAGCACATTCCCCCTGCACTTGAAGTCGATGTGCGCCGCTGGGCACAACAACACTCACTAAAGTGCTTGACTTCAGTCCTGTCAGAGGGAGACACGATGGGATGCACTTCTAGCACTCAGACCACAGCTCAAGACACAACACGACCCAACACCAAACAAGATGGAAGCACATCAGGTAAGAATACACAACCCCCCAAAAAAATCACAATTGAGCTATATTTGGTCAAATATTGTTGATTTGCAAGGTGTTTCATGAGGTTAAGAAAGAATTTTAGGTAAGTGGGCATTGCATACATAGTGTGATCTAGATGTCATAATGTAGACACCAATGCTAAAATGCATGGCAGATCCTTAAGTGATAGAGGAAGATTGTGATCTTCTTAGTTACTTTTTTGGATCCTGGGTCACCCTAACTTGAAACTGAACCCTCAACTATTGTGTAAGGCACCCAGATCCTTATCCAGAATGCTGTCATCAGTCCACCATACAGTTTAGATCTACTTGACGTACAGTATTCATTACACTAAAAGTCCCCATGGAGAAACCTAAGGTTAAACGGCTTGCCCAGAGCTTAAACCATAAGACTTTAACTGAAAGTTACAAGAAAAAGGATGTTTTATGGTTTAGATCAGTGGTTCCCAACCCTGGTCCTAGAGGCACCCCAACACTGCACGTTTTGCATGTCTCCTTAATCAAACATACCTGATTCAGGTCATCAGCTCATTAGTAGAGACTCCAAGACCTGAAAGTGGTGTGTCAGAGAAAGGAGACATGCAAAATGTGCAGTGTTGGGGTGCCTCCAGGACCAGGGTTGGGAACCACTGGTTTAGAGGACAATTTCAAATTGCAATTTGATAACTGCTTTTAAATTATTAACATTCTTTCAGAGAAACACTATATTATATGGTTTTTATAATCCGCATGCATGCAGTTTTTATGATCCCATGTTACATTTATGTGTTTGGCAGATGTTTTAATCCATAGTGGCAAAATGCAATTACTACAAACCCATGACTCAGTTGAGCTACAGGAACAAAATATTTGTACTTTTAAAAGTGGATTTGTCACACTGCAGCAGCAAAAAATGTGATTAGAAATGGTAAAATATTTAAAATGGTGACTGGTCAGAACACCTAAAATATACACACAAAACACACCTTCCTTTATACATTAACATGTTTTAACCTAAAATGTTGATATTGATTGCAATCTCGTGAACATTCATAAAATGTGTTTTTAAAAAACGCAAAGAACAAATACGTTTAAATAGAATTTTGAGTTTGGTTGTATTGAATTAAATTTGTCAAACAAATGAAGGAAATTTGTATTTTGCTTTGTTGATGTTACCTGAGCTGTCTGTTTCCTGAGCTATCACAGTGGGTGAGTTCTTGGAATTTGAGGAAATACATTTTGGGTGATGCCTGAAGTGTGGTGACATTTAAACACAGTGTGTGCTTATGGAACTGAGAAGAAGGTTTCATGTAAATGTTGTGTGCTTTAGATCACAGATGTCCGATGCCATAAAGCTCTGCTAGTTTGCCTGTTTTAATACATCCATTTTCTTTCAGCACCTGTTGTTACGTTAAGTTTTATTATTTAACCAGAATGTCAGTGTATTGCTTTCAGTTTCATATAATTACTAGTAGTGTAGCTTCTATAATAGACTAGACCAAGCTTTAGTTTAAGGGTTTCTATTAAATTAAAAGTAGGTCTCAGAAAGAGTTGTCTTCTACCTTACTGACACTTGACACACAGAAGATGGGAAAAGAGAAAGGACACAAAATATTGTTCATATTTCTGTATTGATGAAATGTGAATTCTGTGGAAAAGATTTAAATATAGTAAAATGTGTTGAACCGAGCTGAGTATACTGAACTCAAATAGGAATATTTTATCAGTATTGAAATTGAGATGGTTTGTGCTGTGGAAACCTGTCTGAAAAAATAAATAAATATAATGCTGGTGTGGAAATAACACAATATATCACAAGTTCTTTCTCCGTGCAGGCCTAGTTGTACTCCTTTTGAATGTTTTATAATCAAAATAAATAATTATATGTAAAAAAAGGCTATATGTACAATATTAAAAATATTTTTTTTTTTTATCATTGATATACTTATTTTGTTAATATTTTGAATTTAGATATTTTAACATTTTGTGGTTTTGTCACTTTTTTTATTAGTTTTTTTCATTTATTTCTGAGTAGTTTAAGTTTGTTTTTACAAACAACTTCTCATTTTTAGTTTTATTACATTTTATTTTAGTTAAAGTTGATTTTATTTCAAGTAATTAATTCTTTTAATGCTTTTAGTTTCAGTTCCCGATGATAACCCTGGTGAAAACATTTGTCTTAATCTCTAAGGAACAAGTAATGAAAACGGTGGTCCTGCAGCAGACAGTGAGACGATTCCAGACCAAACTCAGGCTGAGGAATCTCCACAGACATCCAGTGCACCTCCTGAAGCCTCGGAGGAAATACAGAGCTCTGAGGCTGCTGTAGCTCATAGTGAACCAGAAGCAGCTGCTGCTGAGGCCGTTACATCTGACCAGCCTGCTGAAGCCGAATCCAGCCCCTCTACGACAGCTGAGAATACAGACGAACCAGCACCAAGTGGTACGTTTCATATTTACAGACAATAGCACTAAAGGTTTCTGCCAGTTTCCATAACTTAAAGGGACAGTGAGCAAAGTCTCATAGAAAAACTGGCTCAGAGTAGTTCTTCAAGATTAAAGTACATAATACCTTGTGTTCTGGGCTTGTGCATGCAAATGGCTTTGGTACTTTCAAGGGACGTATCTCTAGATGCAAAACACTGTGCACATTCTCTTTTGCAATGAAGGCTTCCTGGAATACCTTTGTATTGTTATAAGAAGTTAAAGCACCATTTTACACATTCATACTTAAGTGAAAGGTGATGGCACTAGTTTAAATGGGTAATAGTGTGTTTGTTTAACTCTAAGTAACCTGACAAGTGTCCTAATAACTGTTCGGTGACCCAGGAGCACAACACTGCCCTGCTTGGTTTCCCCTTTCCAGCCCTGTTACCGAACATTTTACTAAGGGTTTCTAGCAGATGTTCTGAAATCTGATGGTCTGAAAAAGGTTAGGAGAACTGAACCTTGAAAGAGCTTGATTTCTGGTTTATGAATACACAGTAAAAATGGAATTAGGAGTACTGCATTATTTTCATCTTTAACAGTAGTTCCTTTGGCCAGATCTTAAATGTGGCGAGGGCCATAGCATGCCTCACTGCCTGAATTTTAAATGTAAATGACAATTTATCCACAGATGCAAATGTCTTGGGTGCAATGTGGGAAAAAAACTTTGACATTGTCAAATAACATAATGACTAACCACAGAACAGAATGCAACAAGAACTAATACTCTGCTGGATACAGCAACTGATTTTAAATATTCATTCTATATTTTTTATTTGTTTTAGAAAGTCCAATGTGAGAGAAACACAGGACATGTCCTAAAAAGATACAATCAGCTAACGTTCTCTGTAGATGGATACGTTTATCATATGTGTGTGTATATATATATATATATGATCATTTCAGTTCGTTTTAATATATATATATTTTTTGTAACATTTATTACCAATTTTTTTTATTGTATCAACCATTATGAATTTAAAAAAATGAATTAAGCCTAAATTAATGGAAATAATTAATTACATGCATCTCTATTTCCACAGAAAACACAACTGAGGCCCAGGCCGAATCTTCCCCACCAGAGGAAGCACCTGGTAAGTAGCGTAATACGATGCAAGACAGACCTAAAAATCTTCTCCTGAGGATACATGTCTTGTCTGATTGCCCATACCACTTCATCTCTTTCAGCCTCTGGTGAAAATAGTTAAGTGTGCATCATTTGGCACAGTTACTACAGATTCCAGACTCAACCACCTATTTTCAATAAAATCAAGATTTCATATGCATAGTTTAAAAATACAGTGAAACATTAGCTTATTTATTAAATAGATATTGCTTGTTCGTTGCCAAGATATAGACCAACTGGTCTTCAGAGACTCTGTGCCTGTCTTTATATACAAAGATTACAAACATCCCACTCCAGTTATAGTTTATTGAATTATTATTGCTGGCTTTAGCTAGATATTTCCTTCAATATTTAATACCGGTGCCTATTTTAGTGGCTTTACCCCTCTATAAAAAATGCATAAAGCCAAAGAGAATATGAAAATTGTGGAATGCTATTTATATAATTATGTAATATTTTAACCAACTGAAATAAAATGTTACATACATTTTAAATGACAATGGACATAATATTTTAAAAACAGGCCTTTTGGTTTTATTTATTGTATGCTAATGTTTTCCTGCAACAAACATGATAGATTGAACTCAACAAATGAAAGTAATGTTTTTGTGTTGTGGTTTGATTTAATGTGATAATGACAAGTTTAAAAAATAAAGCTGACTTGATCTGGGTTTTGAATTGTTGCAATTACAGAATATATAATGATGATCAGCCGTAAATTGGAAACTATCAATAGCATGTTTATATTAGCAAAATGGGCAACAGACTTGGTGACTTCCCTGTTATCAGTTTAATGGGAGGTTAAATGTCTGATTGATTTTGTAATCTGGGATGTGGTTTGTCTCCGTATAACTGTATTTACAATTTATGATTCATGCTGGGTTCATATAGTCAGAAGGCATCCGTGATGGGTCCCAACACAGCGATCTCTTCGATCTCAACAAGTCCCCCCTGTAAAACAGAAAGTGTTTAAATGAGGTATAAACACAATGCAGATTTATGGGAATTTCCTCACTTTTTAACTCAAGTTGATCACTTACAGTAAAGTAACAGCACAACTCTCCACAAGAAGTCATATAATTTGAGGTATTCTTCATCTCCGTAGCTCAAGCAGTGTGAGATGGATTGTGTGCCAAGTTTAATACTTGCACAACTGTTCAAAGGTTTTGGTCAGTAAGACTTTTAAATGTTTTGAAAGAAGTCTCTTATATTCACCAAGGCTGCATTTATTTGATTAAAAACAGTAATAATGTGAGACATTTTTTACAATTTAAAATAATGTTTATATTTTAAAATGTCACATGATCCTTCAGAAATCATCTAATAGGCTGATTTACTGACCCCAAACTTTTGAACCATAGTGTATAGTTAACTTAGCAAACACAACTAACTAGTCTGTGTTTAATACTCACTCTGGGTAGGGCAGCTACTTGATAGGCAGCTCTAGCTGGGAAATTGCTCTTGAAAACTGAAGAAAGAAACCGAGAAATAAAAAAACAAACAATCTGTGTTCTTTACTGATGACAAAGATAAACAAAACTGGCAGTAAAGTTGAGCTATATAAGATATAATCTTCATCTGGTATAGTTCTTGTGATAATGAAAAGCAGCCTCTTATGCCTGTGTTTATGTATCATTAATTGCATCATAAGTTTTAAAGAGAGAACGACATGAATTCAGTTCAGAGTATTTGTTGATGCTGCAGGTTTGCATGTCACATCACGGAAAGTTCTGTGTGGTAGGAGGCAGTGATGATGGGTTGTCCTCGTAAAGAGGAGGCTTTCGTTTCACAGAACTGCACTGTATCCCTTTACACGCAGACAGGATAGGATTACCCATCAGCTTTGTGTTCAAGAGGAAATACCCAGGGATGCTTCAGGCATCATTGTGGAACATTTGAATAATCAATAACTTGCATAAAGCATTAGCACTAAAGTGCAGGATGGGAAGTAAAGTTATTTTAGAGGAAGATCTATACAGGGAACACAAATGTCATGATTGTTTTTAACTCCACAACAAAGGACACCAATGTCATTCCCAATTATGAAGTTTTCTACATTAGCAAGACTACTGAAACTGAAGGCAAATCTGTGGTTGTATGTGTGTATGACACTGTGATGAATTATTCCACCATGATTCTTCTATTCATACTCACACTGCTTGTAAACATCATTGACGTTATTGAAGTCATTAATGTCTGCCAACAACACCGTGGTTTTGACAACTGCAACAACAACAACAAAAAAAGATAAAATAAAAGTACAGTTTATAAAATGCCTGAAAATGACTAAGAACTGACATGTTAAAAAAAAAAAGGTTCACTCAAAAATGAAAATTTGCTGAAAATTTACTTTCAGGCCATCTGAGATGTTAAGTTTGTTTCTTCATCAGAAATTTTTTTTGATAAATGTAGCATTACATCATTTGCTCAGCAATGGATCCTCTGCAGTGAATGGGTGCCGTCAGAATGCGAGTCCAAACAGCTGATAAAAACATCACAATAATCCACAAGTAATTTACAGTCCATCAATTAAAGGGGTCATATGATGCGATTTTAATTTTTCCTTTCTCTTTGGAGTGTTACAAGCTCTTGGTGCATAAAGAAGATCTGTAAAGTTGCAAAGACAACTTTACAACTTTTTAAAAAAAA
Organism: Sinocyclocheilus grahami; assembly: GCF_001515645.1. Taxonomy (NCBI): domain Eukaryota; kingdom Metazoa; phylum Chordata; class Actinopteri; order Cypriniformes; family Cyprinidae; genus Sinocyclocheilus; species Sinocyclocheilus grahami. Next base: position 292,183 of record NW_015506166.1, read on the forward strand.
AGTTTAAAAGTTTTTAAACTTTAAAAAAAAACTGTAATACTGTAATTATTACAGTATTAATAATACTGTATTAATTATTAATACTTAATAATTAAGTATTAATTATAATAATTATAATTTATAATTATATATAATATAATTATATATTATATATAATATAATATATATATAATTATATATTATATTATAATATAATTATATAATATAATATATATAATTATATTATAATATAATTATATATTTATTAAAGAGATATTCTTTATAAAAGTTAAGAGTCAGCCACGCCTACCTAAAACGGCTTGTTCTAACACGCCCCCACATGTCTACGTCGCTATGTGGGAAGATTTGCATAACGCCACCCAACTGTTCATGCAAAGAAAGAAGGCGTGACTTTTTTTTCTCGCTGTAGTATTGTTGCTGCCGCCATGTTGTAAAGACGCTGTGTGCTTCGTTGTAAAAGCAAAACTACTTTGTTTGGTCTTCCAAAAGAGGACGATATCTGCTTCGTCATGCCTGGAGCTGATCCGTGCTGGTCGCTGAGGAAATACTACAACTTCGTGCTGTGGATCACCGGATCGGCTTTCACCGTGGACGAAGCGGAGTCCAGCCCGGGGTCGTCACATGTCCTTCCGGACACTCCTTCGTCAAAATCGCCGGCCGCGCCGTTCTCAAGCCCACCCACCTCTGCTCACTCTAACCCTCCGGCCGTTCCTCACTCTAGCCACCGGCCTCTGCTCACTGCTCACAGTGGTTCAGTTGTATTTACAACACTGTTCCAGAACACTTCAACCATTACTTTAAGTTGATGATTTACCATTTTCATATCCACATCCAGCAGTTTTCAGAATCTCCCCCATATTAATGAGTGCCTATGAAGTTGTAAGGAAAAACACTGAAACATGGATAACTACATTTATCCAATATTGGATTTTTAAGTGAAAATAACTGCTTTGTGTAATAAAACTTGTTAGTTTGTGTATTAAAGTCGACGTGAAATCCAAACTGACCATATATACTTAATATATTAATTACTTAAAATATAATTCTAATACATGATTGTGTATGTGTATGATATTCATCAAAATGTCGACAATTATTTAAGGGCCACTATATGCGTTTTGTCACCTGCTTGGCCTGAGCCTGCACTCCTCCTGCCACCAACTGTCCACCAACGTCCATGCCGATCTGTCCTGAGATGTACATTGTACGGTCCACCAAAACAGCCTGGCTGAATGTAGTAGCAATATAATTTAAAATGTGAATTAATAGTGAACTCTGATTTTGGAAGGAATAAGGATGTTTACAATGCATTGTGGGAAATGTTGTCTTCCTCTGCCTTCTGCCGGCACAACCAGTGCGCTGCAGTTATAACTAGCCCAACAGCCAATCAAGTTTTCTTGCTTTATTTAAGGTTGGGCATAGTATATTTGGATATTATTAATCAGAAATTGGATGCTGGATATTATATAATCTAAAATATCACACAGTAGCATTGCAGACCACAAAGATCAATTGTAAGTTCAGCTTGAGATCATAGTCCAAGACAATATCAAGTCCAAGTTAATATGTGTCTAATACAGGACAACTTCAGTAAGTTACACAATGCAAAAATGACTGCCAGTTGTTTTAGCACAACGTTTACACAACTGGAAGATCATAGGTAAGCTCATACATTAAATCTAATCAATATTGATTCATGCTGGTTTAATGATGTACAGTAATCAGCTGAGCATAAAGTGAAACGTATATAATGTAGAATATATGCAAAAACAAACAAACACTAATCTAGTGCCAGAAATACTTTTCCAAAGCCATTTTTAACATAACCATACTGTTAAAGCAGAAGATACCGCATTGACCTCTTGTCAAGTCAATGAACTTGACACCTCCTCTTACTGTCTATTGGTTAAAACATCAACACCCCTATTGTAACCACTTTCAAGTGCATTTTATGCAAAATAAATACATTAATTAAAATAAAAAGCTCTTACATCAGTAAATGGTAAATGTCTTTTTTTTCCTTTGGAGAAACCTTTTTATATTTTTTATAAAGGGGGTTGAAGCCCCCAGTTAAAATGATAAAACTGGTGTTATGGAGCGTTACAGAAATATTATCATAATGCATGCATAAAATCCCTATTTTACCATTTAAACCCGTTTTGAATCTGAATGCTATTGTTCTGTAACATTAAAGTGAATGAGAAGACTCTTACCTGTATATGCCTTGTCTAATAGGGGCTTTAGGTGTATATGGAATTTTTCTCTGAATAAAATCCATCTCAACCAGTTTATGAAAAGTAAATCGCACCAAATCTCCAGCACAAAGTTGCTGAGTGCGCTTTGTAAAGACACGCCCCGAACAAATATTGCATTGCAGCCTATGTCAGGTCTTTTGTTGCTCAATGCTGGCTGTTAAATGCATAGCTGGTGGTGTTTTATATCCATATGCTAGAGCATGTCACATGTGCGTTTGCTGAGGAACGTAAACATGCTGGTTTGACTGAACAGCAGACAGACTCTCACCTGTAAGGCCCGATGGCGGCTGGAGCAGCTGCAGTGTGAATGATCTTCCTAATAACCGCAGACATCTCTGAACACTGAGATCCCAACGACACCCGCCGTGAAGCACAGCTGTCAGTAAACTTCTACTTGAGTTAATGAATGAGTAAAGCAGGTTTGTTGGGATTCACTTCCAGTAGGCGTCAGCTATTCCTACCATAACGACCCACATATAGAGACATCGCACATGTATTTACCATCCTTCAATAACATGTCGCACAGTATGGAACTATATTTAGAAGAAAGTTCAAGGAAATAAATCGTAGACAGAACATGTATGGTTAAACAAGCCGATACAGGTCTTTATGCATAAATATAGTAGTTGTCACATGACAGAATAAATCAGAGCTCTGTGTAATAGAGTGATTACGGTAATTCATGTAACCAGTCAAGAAGTCTTCATCCTGTTTTTTTTTATAGTTTGTAGGCCTAAATATAATTTTATAAATATTAGCTTAGTTACTGTAGTTTAAAAAAAAAAGTGTTTATAGTTTAAATTGTTTGGGGGAATGTTAAAATCATATTCAAACCATAAATATTATGTTTTTGTAACTTCAGACTAAAAAGTTTAATTTAGAAAAAAAATAATTTTGAGCTGAAAAAAATTGACTAATTTTCTAGGACTAGAAATCGTGTAATAGAGTGATTACGGTAATTCATGTAACCAGTCAAGAAGTCTTCATCCTGTTTTTTTTATAGTTTGTAGGCCTAAATATAATTTTATAAATATTAGCTTAGTTACTGTAGTTTAAAAAAAAAAGTGTTTATAGTTTAAATTGTTTGGGGGAATGTTAAAATCATATTCAAACCATAAATATTATGTTTTTGTAACTTCAGACTAAAAAGTTTAATTTAGAAAAAAAATAATTTTGAGCTGAAAAAAATTGACTAATTTTCTAGGACTAGAAATCACCATTTAAATTGTCCCTTTGTTTGGTTTGTCTGTGTATTGTTGTGAAATAAGTCCACATGGAGTTTAAGGAGACAAGTAACAGACCTTTATTCAAAAACTCTATGCAGAGTGCAAAAAATAGCATACATTATGAATAACGCACAATAAATTAGAGTGTTCAGTAAAAATGTGCCTATGTAAATGTCAGAGTATGAAATAAACTGATGTAACTCACAACTGCAGGAAATGTAAGGCATTGGTAACATCCCTAACTATTTTATGAATAAGCTTTTGTAAAAAAGAAACATCATTAGCAGACTATACTTCAAACCAACTCAGATTTATAGACATCATCAGTCCACAATCAGGGCATAAACATTGTGAGAGTCATTTTAAAGTCTATTTAAAACAACTCATCCTTCTCTGAAAAGATTCAGCAACTGGTTTAGGTCATTCACATTACTGGCATTGTTACATTACTATGTCCTTGAGTTACTGTATTGCTTTTGGTAGTTATGGAGACTCAATAGGCCTAGTAATGATGGTACCATTACCATAATTTGAAACACAAAATCACTGTATTGGAATGACTCGATCTTTGAAAAAGACCAGAAGAGAGACAGTTCAAAGCCGAACAACGCCTGAGATAAAACGAGAACTTTAAAATGGGGCACAGGAAAAGTAGTTCTCACTTCCTCACAAATACTTATCACAAGTTATCAAAAAGCCAGTGGCAGCGAAGAGACCATAGGGAAGACGTCACACAGAAATATTCAGAAACCGAGAAAGTGACATTCAGCATAAATAAGCCATGCATATTTACAAAGCTGTGGACAGATGTTTCAAACCTCACTTTGTGCTGACAAGGAATTTTGATGGGATGCATAGCTGCAGGAACGGTCCCGTTTCTTTCTAAATTAATACCAGAAACGATGACAGTGGCATCTCTACTCTAAAATGGTCCCACATTAGCAGAATACTAACCTATAGCTTGGTGATGCAAACTTCAAAAAGAGGGTTATTCAGCGCTCTAAGACATTCTCTACTTTTGATTGTCTTTGGTTTAGTAATCCATTCACACTAAAAATGACTTTGCAGCAGTCCAACCAGCATTTCTTAAAAATTCAGCCACAAAACTTCACATTTTCACAGTAATTTTCGCCTTGGATTCATTTACAGTATTAAGAAAGTATTAACCACGGATGTAGAGATGGCTTGAATTTTAAAGTTAAGGAAGAAAAGCCTAAACTTCATAACAATAGAGAGTGAGACTGATTAAGATTGTGAATAATTTGTTCTGTTTAAAGTGAACTCCTAATATTGTGACCTTTGAATTCTAAAGAACAAACTAACAAATCGTGATTTTAGGTTTTATACATCCACTGGGACCTTCTTCGAATGTAGAAACAGCAGGAGTCTAGAATAAGATGCATCAGTACAAAGACTGAACACAGAAGAGGACATAAGATCTGGCCAGCCAGCTTTGAAGCTTCAACATCTGTGAAGTCGGTTAGAAGTTCTGCTGCCGGCGTTTCTTCGCATCCATGGCGTCAAGGATGGGTTGCCTCTTGGCTGTGTAGCGCTGCCGCAGATCTTCAATCTCTCGCTCCATCATGGGGTCCAGAGCAGAAAGGCGCATCTGGAGCTCCTCAAAAATAATTTTTTTAAAGAATGATTTGGGCTCAATGATAAAAGAAAAAAAGTGAGGCTTTTTTTGAAAAAGCTAAAAATACAAAATGTATTCGTTTAAAACAACGTAATTTCCCACACGTCCACACTATGGAATTACACGTAATTTTTTTTTTTACAAATAACAATGAAAAAAAAAAAAGACAAACAAGCAAAAAGCGCATGATGTTTTATATTTTTAATAACTTTTTCTATCATTCTAAAATATAGAATATTTTAATAAAAAAGTTGAGCAATGTTCAAACCTTTAACTAGCAGTTTATGCAAGTTCTACATTAAGCCAAGATAGTTTCATAGGAAGTGCAAATACACAAAACTAACTGTCCGAAAACTTATATTACCGAATAGTGTTTATTGTAAGCGATATCAGACTCACACACTGCAGTGCTGAATATCTAGATGTCATTCTAATATTGTGAAATCCTTGAATGAGAATATAATTCCTCCTTCACCCAGAAGAGGGCAGCCAACCACTGGACAGTGTGGACAATTTGTCACTCTGGGCCCCAGGGCTGTTGTCAGGGCGCCAACTAAACAGCCAGTCCCTGGCAAGGTTGTACATGGGGTCGAAGTGCTGCCTAGCAACTGATTATAGGGTTATGGGTTGTTTTGCCCCATTACAATGGCATTAAGGGGACAGCGAGAAGATATCTATCTATCTATCTATCTATCTATCTATCTATCTATCTATCTATCTATCTATCTATCTATCTATCTATCTATCTATCTGTCTGTCTGTCTGTCTGTCTGTCTGACAAATTGTAAAAAATTGTCCACTTGTGATCTTCGCATTAAAGCTCAATGACTTGTTAGCTAATAAACACCCATTGGGAAAATAGTTAACCTTTCAATATGGAATTGATCCAAAGCACATCTGCAAAGCATCTGCATATAGTTCGTCAATATCATAGCCAGAAATGATCTCTGAAATGATTTGTAAAAGGTTTACTATCAACTGGTATTTATTGTGAAATCTCAAGGACCAGTTTCCAAATAAAAACGGACAATTGCTCCAATATTATGAGACTTACCACAACAAAACCGCATTTTTGAAGAGGGCTGGTATCTTCTATGCTCACTTCATATTTTTAAGGAATGTTCAGTGTATGGCTTGGGTTTCAGTTTGGCTTGGTCAAAGGGAAAGAAAACACAGAGTTTACTTTGTTTATTTACCGGGAGCTGCTACTAACCCTCAATCTTGAAGCCCCCGTGGTGTCTGTAACTGTATCTGTGACAGTGTCTCTATATCAAGAGTTTGAACCATGAATAACTGCATACTACTGAGCAAGCATTTGAGGAGCTTTTTCAAGCACACGGTTTATATAACACATCTCCACAGCAGAGCTCTATAGGAACAGCTCCTCCAAAGCACTACAATATCACTTACCAATGCGTCTTCGTGAAATACAGTGTTATTTTTTGAATCAGAAGCAGTTTTTCCAGTATTGTTGTTGGTCACCATGATAGGATTGTTTGCTGGTTTGTTTCTCAACAAGGCTTGTCTGTTATTTGCTTTCTGCCCCACCTGTGTTTTCCTGTTTATTTCCAACTATGGCAATCTCATCCATATGAACATATATGTATTGTAATATGCATTACATAATAGACAAATCTGTATGCCTGTGACGTGGAGGTTGATATGAAATGTTATAATATTTTATGAAGGGACCTGTGAGACGGGCCAGGAAGGTGGAGGGAGGCATATTCTTTGTAAGTATTTTCAAAGGGCCATGAAGATTTTCATCTCTGCCGTCTCATTAACAATCTGTTCTGCTTTGCTCTACTAAACGCATGACCTTTTGACCCACAATATGGACTTACACAAATAAATACGTTAATGCATTTTAAGAGCTCAGTTTGATGGTTCTATTAGTACGTTTGACAGTGTGTTTAAGTCACATTACTGGGTGCAAAGAAAATTCATTTCGAAATCCATATCTGTCTTTCAGTAGATATGTCAGCGTGTCTGCCAGTGGTGTTTAACTAAAGGCAAGAGATATACGGCTTTACATTTTCACTTGCCTGTGAAATGCATTCAACATTTTTTGCTGTGTGCATTAGAAATTGTGATTTCCTGTGATTGACCACACATGAAAGGCAGAAAATGGCAGAATGAAAAATTAGAATAAGTAGCATAACCCCAATATCACACACAGTGGTGTCCAAAAAACTAAGACGAAGAGTGAAGTGAAAATAATTTTTTTATCATACACACACACACACACACACACACACACACACACACACACACACACACACACACACACAGCATGCCGGTCCCCACAATGTCAAGAATTTCAGGTTTTACTATCCTTGTGAGGACATTTGGTCCCCAAAATGTAGCATAAACAAGTACACACACACACACACACACACACACACACACACTCCAACAAATATACAGTATATAATTATAGAAATTATTTGGCAGTCAGAAAAATGATCATGAATTTCACTAATGTATTAATTTGTTTAGTGACTTAGAAATAGTGCATGTATGAATATAAACATTGAAAAAAACATTTGAATATATTACAAAAATTTGAATAAATAAATAAATATTTTTCACTAAAATATGGTCTATAGTAGTGGTTCTCGACCTTTTGGTATCCATGGCCCCACTTGTCAAATACAATATTTGAAGGCCTCCCACTTCTGCTATCATTTTATTTTATTTACAGAAACCAGGAGTGGCAATATTTGAATAATTAAATAAAACATGTATAAAAACTAAAATGATCAAAATGCACAATTTCAGAAGCTTTCATAACAATGGTCATCAGGGTTTACACTTTTTCATGAATGAATTAACTTTTCTTTATAAACTTATAGACTTTTATAGCCATATGTGATTATTTAGTTTTGTTGTGTTTCTTAACCACTGGTTTATAGGACACGTCAGACTCTTTCCTCTCTTTCCTTCCCTCTCAATAACTCTCTTTCTTTCTTTTTTTCTTTCTTAAATAAAATAAAATAAAATTTATTTTTCCTGAAACACTATAATTGTTTGCATATTCACAACTTTTCCCCCCTTAACATTTACTCATTTCCCTGTGTTTTGCATTTATGTTTCTGTCTGATTCAGAAAACTCTAATATCTGTAGTAAAATATCACATATAGCTGGTAAGTGGGCACCAAAGTTGCAATTTAAACAATTAGGACAGATACTAAACAGCAGGTCAATGTTCATTTTTCCTGATCTGTAAAGGGCTTTTAGAGTAAATGTTCCCTCTAGCAATGTGCTGAATAGTTACATTCTGGCCCCATTCCCTCTGTAATGCAGTGGCCACTTATCCACTCTCATTTCCTGATGTCTCAATTCCACAACCACCTGAAATACCCTATATCTTCAAACATTTCCCAGTCCTGCTCAAACCTCTCAGGATCTCCCAGCATGAGCAAGAGACGTGATGCGACATGGCTCATCTGGAATGTCAAATTGTTCTCCGGTTCTTTGGGGAAAGAGACTGTTAACAACTCATCACAGATCAATTTACACAGGCTTGTCCTTTTCCCATAACCCCCCAGGCAGTACATGTGTGGGGTTGGAGGGTTGACGCTCGGTTGAGGCGTGTTGAACAGCACGATCAGAGGTCTGCGTCATGCGGTAGCCCCTTTCCAAAATTAACTAGCCCTGCTCTTCCTGGTGGTTTCCTGTGACATACTCAGCTGATGTGTGGCCATGTGACTATACATTAGCACTGTACATGTTTTATGCTCTGCTGCTGTGAATCACATTACTGACTATATACCACCTGATGCATCACTGGCAATTTCCACTAAATTACATAACACAGGTTGACAACATTACTTGGAAATGAATTTTTGTATCACTGGATCACATTTAGTGGTCTATGACTGTGTGGCTGCATATGAAATACTGATTGAACAATAAAATTGGGGAAAGATCTATTGTGATGACCATGATAATCTCAAAATATCCAGTCCTGTCCGATCTACCATGAAACCGGAGATACTAATGCGCTCTTCATTAATCACACTATTCTACCTTCTCACCTTAAGAGATAATCTGTAATGACGCATGATTGCTTGCTGTGGAGAGGTGACTATTGCATTTCATACTGTTCTTTCAGCTGCTTTGTGCACTCTGCAGAATTTATTTCTTGCTGGCTCTTTTTAAAGGGATAGTTCACCCAAAAATGAAAATAATTGTCATCATTTTATGTAACGAGTGGTCAATATGGCTTCTGAGCTATATTTTAAGTCATCTGAAGTTATGTGATACATTAGTGGCATTGTTATTCAATAAATTCTCCCTTCGTGTGTGCTTATGTATATTCAAATGTGGTGCATTAAAGGGATAGTTCACTCAAAAATGACTTGAAGGTGAGTAAACAATGACAGAATTTGAATTTTTGGGTGAACTATCGGTCTTGATAAGTCTTGCCAGGTTTTAAAACAATGATCTTAAATGTCACTGGTTTTTGTATTGAACAGTGTTGCTATTGTACACCAAAAGTAAAACTATTATGTTTTTTTGTTAATTAAAGATTAACTAACTAATATATATATATATATATATATATATATATATATAACTTGAAATAAAATAAATGCTAAATTAATAAAAAACAGAAATAAAAAACATTTAAGTTACAGTACAAAAATAACTAAAACTGAAATAAATATAATATAACTATTTACATTTTTTTAAATTTAATTTGTAAAAAAATTACAAAAGAACATAACAAAACTACTACATTTACTAAAATGAACAGTATACAATATGGTAGATGTAAATATACTCATATTCAAATGGAATTCGAGAGCTATGATGGAGATGAGGATTATTATAGTGAAAAATATTTAAAACAAATTGTCACACAAAGCTATGATTTGACTTCAGAAGATTTGTGATAGTGCACAAGTCATATAGACCACTTTTATGAAATCAGTGCACATGCTTTTAACAAACAGAAGAACCAGGCTACCTGGTACTTGTGTGTTATATGCTCAACATTTGTAATGAATGTCTCACAGTGAATGTCTCACTCTTTCACCATCTCTCTTCAGCCCAAACCAGAGAATGCGGTCACCATTGCTGTGTCATCGCGGGTTCTGTTCCGTACAGAGAAAGAGCAGAAGGTGTTTGAGCAGAAAGGAATAGAGGAGTACCTCAGGTATCAGGTGGAGCACGAAAATGAGCCCTTTGCTCCAGGCCCAGCATTCCCATTTGTTAAGGTAATAATGCACAATTAAATATCATGCATTATCAATTTATAAAGAGTTATTTTTTAGACATTGCCTTAAAGGAATAGTTCACCCAAAAATGAAAATTTGCTGAAAATGTACTCACTCGCCATCCAAGATGTAGATGAGTTTGTTTCTTCACCAGAAAAGATCTGAAGAAATTAAATCACTTGCTCAACAATGGATCATCTGCAGTGAATGGGTGCCGTCATCAGAATAAGAGTCCAAACCACTGATAAAAACATCACAATAATCCACACAAATCCAGTCCATCAGTTAACGTCTTGTGAAGTGAAAAGCTGCGTGTTTGTAATAAACAAATACATCATTAAGATGCTTTAACTTTAAACAGTCACTTCTGTCCAAAATATGAGTCTATAATCCATAATAATGCTTCCTCCAGTGTAAAAAGTTAATTCCCTTTCATGGGAACTTCGAACTGCGTCCTCTAGGTTTCCCCATAGCGACCCCTAGAGGACGCAGTGTCTCGTTCCCCACTCAGGGAACCATGGTTACATAAGTAACCTGAGACGTTCCCTTTCATGGGAACTTCGAACTGCGTCCTCTGCGTCCTCTCCCTGTTGTCCTCTTACAGCAAAATCCACCAACAGATTTGTTTAGAATTGTTTTGGACTGGCAAGATGACTTTTTCACTGGAGAAGCAATATTATGGCTAGAGGGATATTTTAGCTGAAATCAACTGTTTTGATTTAAAACATCTCAATGGTGAATTTGTTTATTACAAACACAAATGTTGTAAACTTAATTACTTGTGGATTATTGTGATGTCTTTTTTCCCAGCTGTTTGAACTCTCATTCTCTTATTCTCATGCTGAGCAAGTGATGTAATGCTAAATTTCTCCAAGTCTTTTCCGATGAACAAACAAATTCATCTACATCTTTGATGGCCTGAGGGTGAGTACATTTTCAGCAACTTTTCGTTTTTGTGTGAGCTATTCCTTTATCAGTATTGACTGCAATATTCTCACTGTCTACTACTTACTTCATTTGATTATTTTGCGTGTTTTCTCAGGCACTGGAGACAGTAAATAACCGGTTGCGGGAGCTCTATCCAGACAGCGAGGAGCTTTTTGATATTGTGCTGGTAACCTACAACCATGCTCATGTAGGCATCAGACTCATCAACACCATCAACTACCACAGTAAGTATAATTTACTGACCTTCTAATAACCTGGATTCATACTTTCCACAAACATGTACATGGTCAGAAAGGTCCATTCTTGCAAATAATGCTACCCTTGGGTGATCGGTGTTGACAATGGATGATGGGCTAATTATTAAAGGGATAGTTCACCCCAAAATGAAAACTGTCATCATTTACTCATTAAAAAAAAAAAAAATAAATAAAAAATAAAGGTGCCTCATCATGGAATCATAAACCACAAAACAGTAAAATGTACACTGCTATGCTATATTATTGATAATCAATAAGTCAAAGGCATGGGATACAAAGGAACGACATGATTCTGAGGACACAAAAATAGCAATGCAAATGTTTTCTTAGAAGATAAATCTCCAGCTGGCCAATCATATCTTCCCACAGAGATACATGTGACACCTCTAACCTTTGTATCACAAACCAGCTACTTCCTGCTCAGTTCCCCGCAGCGCCCCAGCTGGATTGGTTTTGATCGTTCCGGTGGCTGACTGAAGAAAAAAACAAACTTCTCTCCATCCTTTGGCCTCTCTTTGGACAAAACAACAAATATGCGGATATGAACTGACGCTTCAAAAACCATTTGAAGTCAGAACTTCATGTCCTGAACCATGAAAATGTTAGATGTTTGTTAGATGATAAATGTAAGTCTGATGCCGCAATAGTTCCAAAATCCATCACTGCAAAGAAGAAAGCAAAAATTATACAAAGAATACAACAAATAAGAATGGACCTATTTTTCTTTCATCTAAAGCCCAATAATTATTTTCCAGGATTTTTTTGGGGATGGGGGGGTTGGGGGGCTTTGAAACAAGAGCCAATCAGATTACATGAAGGATTATTTGATCTAAATTATCAAGAGTGTTGAAAATGTCTCTCGTGTTTCTTTGCTAATCTCACTGGAGAACAATAACCCGGTTAGCCTGTAGATGCATACACATCACTAATAATCATATTCATACTTTATTAAAACATTTTATAGTTTTTTAGCAATATCAATTTATGATATGAAAATATTTTTACTGCTTTCCTCAATGTCACAGATACTGAGGTGTCATCAGCCAATCACATAGCATTAAGCTCAATGCATTTCCTCTCAGCTGAGCCTTTTTATTTCATTGAGCTTCATTTTACATCTCTTACCTGCATATATCTTGTTATTTAATGGCTAAACTGTATATTTGACACTGTTCCTGTCTTCCAGTTTCCTACTTAGTGCTAGTTTCATGTCTCCTATACTGCACTCAGCAGTTTCATTTTTTAAGTGATAAAATAGCTCAAATCAATATTTAATGTCGATTCACTTATTTGCCAAGTACATTACATTTTACATTTAGTCATTTAGCAGACGCTTTTATCCAAAGCGACTTACAAATGAGGAAAATGGAAGCAATCAAAATCAACAAAAGAGCAATGATATGCAAGTGCTATGACAAGTCTCAGTTAGCCTAACGCAGTACACATAGCAAGGTTTTATTTAAATTAATACATAAAATAAAAAACTGATAGAATAGAAAAAGAATAGAGCAAGCTAGTGTTAAAGGCCCTTTTTTGCTTTTTGTTAATTGTATAATAAATAAAAAGAAAACAAATAGATAGAATACAAAAAGAATAGAGAAGCTAGTGTTAGTTTTTTTTTTAAGCATAGAAATAGAATAGAGAGTGCTAGATTTAGATGGTCAAATAAAGGAAAGGACATGATGTGTGGCCAAGTATGGTGACCCATACTTGGAATATGTGCTCTGCATTTCACCCATCCAAGTGCACACACACAGCAGTGAGAAGTGAGCAAACACACACACATACCTGGAGCAGTGGACAGCCAATGCTGCAGCGCCCAGGGAGCAGTTGGGGGTTCAGTGCCTTGCTCAAGGGTCTCACCTCAGTTGTGGTATTGTGGGTGTGAGAGAGCACTGATCATTCACTCCCCCACCTACAATCCCTGCCGGACCTAAGACTCAAACCTGCGACCTTTGGGTTACATGTCTGACTCTCTAACCAATAAGCTACAGACTTGCTAAGGACTCAGCTGCTCGGATTGAGTAGTCTTATAATAAGTGTAAAAATGAAGAGTTATCGCAAAATTATTATAATTATCTCAAAATAAACACCTTCAGGATGATACAAGACCCCACCACTCTACACCAGGATGCTGATGGGGGTTCATTTTACTATACTGATCAGCTGACTGTACCTTATCCCTTCTTTTACTCTTGGCCAAACTTGGCTTGACATGTCATGTAAATCAAACCTGCTGCTGATATCTTACTGAGCTGGCACCCATGTGTCAAAGGCTAAAAGGAGCACATTACCCCAACATTTCGCACCAAGTCTAAGCTTTCCATCTGGTAAACAGTTCATAACTGAGGTGTCAAAATAGTGAAATCTTCTAAGTGAAGACTGTGACCGTTTAAACACTGTTTAAATAACTTGAGGAAAACCTCTTTTCTTTTCTAACAGCCATTCATTAAAAAGGTTTTACTGATAAATTAGCTAATACCACTTTTGATAAATGTATTTAAATGTGTACTCACGTGAAAGGAAGACTCCAGTCATATAAAAGCTGTTTTATTTTAAATGGAAATAAGCCCATTATTAATATTATTTATAATATAATATTATAGCATTATTTATATAAGCTTATGGTTAAACGCTAATAGAGCATTTGTACAATTCATTGTTTTTGTTCAGAACTGCAAACACACCACTAGGTGTCCCTATAAATCACAGACCGCCAAATCAGCCACATTTATATTTACAGATCAACGCTCTTTTTTAATCACACATACCTTTTCAAAAGGTACCCTTTATGGATAAATAAGGTACAGAGGTGTGAAAGGGTACTGCCTCAGAACAGCTTTTGTACATTTTTTTTTCTGAGAGTGTATTCTAAATAAAAAAATCAAAAAAAAAAAAGCATTAGACTGTGTGCTGGATATGGTAATAACTGAATATTGTGTAACAGTAGCTTGAATGCAATGTAAGTTGCTTTGGATAAAAAGGTCTGCCAAATGCATAAATGTAAATGTAATAATATCTGGCTCTCATGAAATGTTAAACAGTTAATTGCTGTTTAATATTCTTCTCTCATCCCCAGATCTATTCATTGAGCGGTTCTGTATGACAGGAGGTAGCAGCCCCATTGGGTACCTGAAAGCATGGCATACAAACTTGTATTTGTCTGCTGATGCTGAAAAAGTTCAGGAAGCCCTCGCTGAAGGTTAGTACACAGTAAATATCTGATAACACATGCAACTGCCTAGTACTTCATCTTGTAGCACAATTACATTCATTAAATCAAAGGAATAATGTGACATTTTTTGTGCAACAAACAGTGCACAAAGTGCTAACAAGAGACCTTTGATGTTATGTTAATAAATACAATATTCATAGGAGTTTTTCCAGCCAAATATAGTTGCATAAAATGTTTTAATCAAATTTAATTCACAAATGGTGAGTAAAAGTTATAGTATATGATGCAGAATTAGTATAAGTCCATGTCTCAATGACATACAAAGTATAGCAAAACCATAAGAAGTGAACTTACCAAGAAACCAGTTTAAAAATCATGAACAGGTGTGCCTTACAGATATTAGACTTGTGGTATATTTAGATAGTGTTTGAAAGGTAACCTGTCAATGACTGTGAATGATGAAAAGTGCCAAATTACTTAATGGTCATGGTGACTCCAAAGGAATTGCTCTTGCAGTTTGCCATTTAAAATGTTTTTGCCATTAAATGAACCCTTGAGCACATCATATTAATTATTGCAGAAATAACTGTGTATATAAAATAAGCTAAATAAAACTAACTGAAGTGGGGAACGCATTGAACTCCAGATCGACTTAACAATCCAATGACCTATTTGTTTTACTGAGGCTTAATGGGTCCTAATGTCTTTAAAGGACACCCTTTAAATGTCATTCATCACACTGCTTTTTCCTTTAGGCTGGTGAGCTTTATCTTTGTTCTTGTGTTTTCTTACAGGGATTGCAGCAGCCACCATGTTTATGCCAGAAAAACAAATCGAGGTGTCTGAGACCCAGCTGAGAGTGGCATTTGATGGCGACGCTGTTCTTTTCTCTGATGAGTCCGAGCGTATTTTTAAAGCCCATGGCCTGGACAAGTTCTTCGAGCATGAGAGGGAAAATGAAAACAGATTGTTAGATCATGTAAGCATTGTTATTGTTACCCATGTGAACTGGTTATATTTTAAATATGATACAGAGAAAATGCTAAATGCATGTTTAAAGGAACGGTTATCTCAAAAATGAAAATTTGCTTAAAATGTACTCACCCTCAGGCCATCCAAGATGGAGATGAGTTTGTTTCTTCTTTCTTTTTCACTGGAGAATATGTTATATATAGAGGGCTCATATTTTAGCCAGAAGCAATGGTTTAAAGTTAAAAACGTCTTAATGATTAATTTGTTTATTACAAACATGGATCTTTTTACTTCACAAGACATTAACCGATGGACTGGATTTGTGTGGATTAGTTGTGGATTATTGTGATGTTTTTATCATCTTTTTGGACTCTCATTCTGATGGCACCCATTCACTGTAGAGGATCCACTAGTGAGCAAGTGATGCAATGCTGAATTTCTCCAGATCATTTCTGAATAAGAAACTAAAATTTTCAGCAAATGTTAATTTTTTGGTGAACTATTCCTTTATTCCAATTATATCTTTTGCATTTGGTGCCACTAGTGGAATAAAAAAAACGACACACTTCACCTTTGAATTAGCAGATATGTTTACATATGTTTTATATAAGGCTAAATCTCCAAGAACAAGACTGAGTGTCCTTGTTCTTTAATGTAGTTGATGCTACAATAGACATACTGTTGAATATATCTGTCTACCACACAGGGGCCACTGAAGGGTTTCCTGGAAGTGCTTGGGAAGCTTCAGAAGAAATTCTACGCTAAAGGCCACCGTATGGACTGTCCCATCCGCACCTACCTCGTGACGGCCCGCAGCGCAGCCAGCTCAGGCATCCGTGCCTTAAAGACTCTCCGTGCTTGGGGACTGGAGATGGATGAGGCTCTTTTCCTGGCCGGGGCACCAAAAGGCCCCATGCTGGAGAAAATCCGGCCCCACATCTACTTTGATGACCAGATGTTTCATGTGGAGGGTGCTGTAGAGATGGGTGCCATTGCCGCCCATGTGCCCTATGGGATTGCACAGAAATACCCTCATAAAAAAAGCACCAATGCAGGAAAATAACAAAGGCGAATTGGGAAAATATAAAGAGGCGCATTATGTTCTTATTTTGGAAGCGACGTTCAAGTTGCAGATATCTTTATTTTGTAAACTCGGTTGTGCACTCATTGGATCAGGACCTCAGCATTCTCTTGGCCTTTTTCTGTGACCTATGCAAGGACACACACAATATTTAACCAGCTAAAGATTCAACCCAGTATTGTTCTTCTGCACACTGCCTCAACATCAGTAATTCTGTACGAATTCATTATGAATGAAAGCACTGCAATGAATGGTCATTTTCATCTAAGCTTACGTTTCTTAGTGATGGTTTGTCGAAATATACATGACATCAACTTACTGTTAAAATGGAATGTGTGCTGCTATTCATACAGTGGGGAAAAAAAGTATTTAGTTAGCCACCAATTGTGCAAGTTCTCCCACTTAAAAAGATGAGAGAGGCCTGTAATTTTCATCATAGGTATAACTCAACTATGAGAGACAAAATTAGCAAAAAAACCCCAGAAAATCACATTGTAGGATTTTTAAAGAATTTATTTGCAAATTATAGTGGAAAATAAGTATTTGGTCAATAACAAAATTTCATCTCAATACTTTGTTATATACCCTTTGTTGGCAATGACAGAGGTCAAATGTTTTCTGTAAGTCTTCACAAGGGTTTCACACACTGTTGCTGGTATTTTGGCCCATTCCTCCATGCAGATCTCCTCTAGAGCAGTAATGTTTTGGGGCTGTCGCTGGGCAACACGGATTTTCTATGGGGTTGAGATCTGGAGACTGGCTAGGCCACTCCAGGACCTTGAAATGCTTCTTACGAAGCCACTCCTTCGTTGCCCGGGCGGTGTGTTTGGGATCATTGTCATGCTGAAAGACCCAGCCACGTTTCATCTTCAATGCCCTTGCTGATGGAAGGAGGTTTTCACTCAAAATCTCACGATACATGGCCCCATTCATTCTTTCGTTTACACAGATCAGTCGTCCTGGTCCCTTTGCAGAAAAACAACCCCAAAGCATGATCCCGAGGAATTTACCAATTAATTCTTTAACAATCCTACAATGTGATTTTCTGGATTTTTTTTTCTCATTTTGTCTCTCATAGTTGAGGTATACCTATGATGAAAATTACAGGCCTCTCTCATCTTTTTAAGTGGGAGAACTTGCACAATTGGTGGCTGACTAAATACTTTTTTGCCCCACTGTATATGTGAAGTGAATATGTAAAGTGACAAAGGAGAAGGAGTGATACTGAAATGGTGTTTACACAGTGTGTGTTTTGAACCGCACTGTATAATTCAGCAATGGACTTTGAAGGGTATTCTTGTTTATTGCTGTAGATGGTGTTGTGTTAGCAAAACTACAGTATTCTTTTATGTAATCTAATGTATGTGGTCGTCTATAATGGAAGGAGTGTTAGTCTGTAATGTAATGTTCGATATTGATAAGAAGCCATAATATTTTACATGAGAAGATGAAATACTCAGAATCTATAGAAAGCCATGAGTATATATATATATATATATTTCATCTTTCATCTGTACTTTTTTGTTTTTCTCATCTGCATTCAATATACACTACTGTTTAAAAGTTTAGTAATTAGAGTTAGTAATATATTTTGAAAGAAATTAATAATTGTATTAAGCAAGGATGCATTAGTTTCCACAAAAATATTAAGCAGCACGAATGTTTTCAGTATTGATGATAATCAATGTTTCTTGAGCAGCAAAGCGGCATATTAGAATAATTTCTGAAGGATCATGTGACACTGAAGACTGGAGTAATGATGCTGAAAATTTAGCTTTGCATCACAGGAATAAATTACATTTGAAAATAAATTACAATAGAAAACATTTTTGATCAAATAAATGCAGCCTTGATGAGCATTAAAGACTTCTTTCAAAAACATTAAAATATCTTACTAACTCCAAACTTTTGAATGATGGTGTAAATATATATCTTTTGACAGAAAACAATTGTTAAGTATTGATTACTTTTGTGTCCTGTACCAAATAGTGGATTAGCCTAAAAAACTGGCTAAGTCTGATCCACCTGTGTCCATAGGCCTCAAATAAAAACATGCATACTTATATGTACTTAGCTATTCTCAGCCAAGACAATTTGACATGGTTGGTAATGGAAATTAATGTATGTGAAAGGGAATGTAAAAGGGAAAGAAGTGGTCACTGGTCACATATATAGACAGATGTCATCCAAAGGGGGAAAAAAATCCCTTGCTAGTTAATTTGTAGAAACAAAACAGATAAACCGTGCAATATTTCTATTGAGCTTCATTACCTGCCACTCGTTCTCTGCAGATACACTTGTCATGCAGTTAATGTAATTTCTTGTTTACACCTAATCCTTGGCTTGGCATCTAGCACACAAATAAAAGCTATCATCATTATGCTTCAATCCAGAACTGGCTCTGCTTTTGGGTAGTGAAGACATTATTTCCTGTTTATTATTCACATGTTTCCTGTGCCTTGTCTTCCTGTGCTGTTTAGTAATGTTTTGCAGCATCTGTCCTACAGCATCTGTCCTACAAACAAATTGCATTGACATCAATGTTTAGTCTGCCTCTTTAAATTAATCCACCTCTCATTGTTAAATCTACACAAAATGTTACAGACTAGCTGCCGTCTCCATAAATGTTCATTTACAGAGATGTGCCACTGTACAGTTATTCTAATATGGACTGAGAATGTCAATATTTTGAAGGACAAAACATATATAATGCAATAATTATGATTTAATTAAAAAAGATACAGTGTATGTATGTGATTTGAGGTATATTCAGGCAAACTATGCTACTTTTGGACAATTATGATGGCTGTCAAAAGAGAGCCCAATTTCCGGTGTTATCCTATTTGTTGTCACAATAATGAAAGACATTCTAACCAAGGCTAGTTAATTTTGCCAAACAATATTTTACAGCCATTCTAAGGAAATTACCTAATAACTTTTAATGTCATTTCTTAAATTATTAGCTAATGTCATGAATACAGATAAAGATAGTCAAAGACATTTCCAACAATGAATAAACCTTCTACTCATTAAACTGTACAATGTAGAAATAAAGTAATTAACTCAGAGAAGCAAACATCATTTCAGCTTTCATTGTGCTCTTTATAATCATAACTGCAACTAATGGACATGGAGAACGTATTATTCTCTTAAACTTTACATACAGAATGCAGGACGTTCTGTTCTGACCGAATGAAGAGGTTTTAATGATTTTAATGAAAATCTACCTTGATACAAAAGGAAAAATTTCAAGGAGGGCAGAATTTTATGAGGACACAGAACTTCTGTATCCATGTGCAACGTGGCAGAAAAAAGTCTTATCAGTTTCACTGTCAGCACATTTCCCCTGCAAATGCTGTGTAGACAAAATAGTAATTGCATAATAGTCCTTCAGCTGTTTCTTGTTCAGTATAAAGAATAAAATGTTTTATAAAATTACAATATGTTTTCGCAATCCTGGCATGCACCTCCTCAGCATTACATTAGGTGGCAGCAATGCTTTATGTGATCCTCAACGACTGCAGAAGATCTAGAAGCTGAAGACATCAAAACATTATTAATGCTAGCATAATATCAAAATAAATCTCTTAAAACATGGATGAATAAGGAGCATTTATATACTATAGACGTTTATTATTTTGTGTGTCATCCCACTTTATATAATGTATAATGATTATATAATGTCTAAAAACAGGACTAAAATTTGTCAGTGTCCAAGCACTTGGTAAGCTCTGTGAGGTTTTGAAATTAAAAAGAGAAGAAATGAATGCTTTCTCTGTTCATCATTGCTGCTTGTGCCAATTACCCAGAAGCCTCACCAAACTGCAGGCGCAGATAAACTAGAGGGCTATTAAGCAACTGTGCCTCTGAGGTGCCATCGTGGTAATGAGGCCATCGTTGTCCACCCCATGTGTAGAGATTGATCAGAGATCATTTCCATTTTATTACTTCGGAGAAGTGCTGGGGAAGGACTTCTGCCATCTGGCTGACTTTATTAATACACTGTTCTCAAACACTCTGTAAATAAGCAAATGAAAGTCTGCTGCTAAACAGAATGTCAATAAAATGGTCATTTGAATCTGACTGATTAATAAAACCAATTCAGGATGCATTTGAACAACACCTTCATTTCAATTGCAAACCTGGACTTGAACGTTCAAATGAAATATTAAAGGAACAGTTCACCGAAAAATGAAAATTTGCTGAAAATGTATATTGTCAGGTCATCCAAAATGTACATGAATTTATTTCTTCATCGAAACAGATTTGGGGAAATTTAGCATTACATCACTTGCTCACTAATGGGTCCTCTGCAGTGAATGGGTGCCGTCAGAATGAGTCCAAACTGCTGATAAAAACATCTCAATAATCAAAAAGTTCATCATAGTCATTTTGCATGTTTGTAAGAAATAAAGCCATGGATACAGATAAAGGTGTAGTCAAAGACATTTCCAGTACTGAATAAACCAGTCCAAAACAGTTTTAAACAAATATACAAATATGTGGGTGGATTTGGATGTGAGAGGACAACAGAGGATGAACTTTTTCACTGAAGCAACATCTTGATGGAGTCATGTTGTGGATGATTGTGATGTTTTTATCAGCTGTTTGGACTCATTTTGACGGCACCCATTCACTGCAGAGGATCCATTGGTGAGCAAGTGATGCAATGCTAAATTTCTCCAAATCTGTTCTGATGAAGAAATAAACTCATCTACATCTTGGATGACCTGAGGATGAGTACATTTTCATCAAATGATCATTTTTGGGTGAACTATTCCTTTAACAAAAGGTAGAATTGCTGTTGCATAATTTTCCATTCTTCTGACAAATTTAAATGAATGAGGATGCATGTTGTAAACAATTTGCCCATAGAGGCACTTCAAACTGATTATGTGTGATAAAGCTCACAGAAACTAAATTCTGCCTGCAAATCGATGGTGATGCTGAAACTGTTTTGTTTGCTTGGGGAAAACCATGCTGTTATGCACTGGAAAATAAATTCATAACACTTTTACTTCCTTCCTGTAGTTCTGCAGTTGGTTCATTGTGCACTGGCTTGATAAGGGTCTCACAGAGTGGAACATTACAAGTCGAGGCAAATTTGTGTTTTTTGATATGCCTGTTTTGTCAGAGACACATTAAAATGGCATTTTATGTTGAAATAATGAGCATGGATTTTTTTTAGAATAACCTTAGGTCAGCATGCACACAAATCCAAACAAACTGAAGCTCACTAGATACTTATAACAGCTGCTCTGTTTTGACATTTGCCAAGCTTGGCTAATTAAAGTGTCTGTAAATCTGCACAATGCAGGCATAAAAGCATTTCTTTAGTCACAACCAGATGTTAGCGGTTCTGTATACATTTGGCAGTTTGTATGTGTTGTACTTGCACCATTATATCCTGTAGTATTAGGCTGAACCAGCTGTGATCTGATGGGTGGAAGATTATGACCGATTTATTATGAGCTAGTGAGCTGAAGCCACATCTAAACCTGGTGCAGACAGATGGAAAAAAGTGCCGTGAACTCATATGATCTGCCTGCCACAACGCAGGGTCACCCTCTCGCTCAGCACGGCCTCGCTTCAGTTAATCATGCAGTCTCCACTGCTGATGTGCCTATATGTATTCAGACCAATGTTTTAGCAAATATATTCCACAGGAAAACATCTTCTCATCAGATAGGCTGCAGCAGGTTCTGTGCAACTAATGTTTAATATCCTGTCTAAAATCGATAGTCTCATGGCCCTTTGATGGTAGCCAATGAATTGGCATTTGTGGCAATGAGGTAATAGTGAGGTAATTTCCAGACTTTGAACTAATAACAATAATTAGTCTCTATCAGCAGCTGCGGGAATTCATTAGAGGGAAATGTGGGAGATTGTACGGGGTATGGCCCCGTGGAGTTAATCATCATTATAACCTAGTGCCACGACTGACCACAGAATTGAACTGTAAAATTTTGCCCTATTCTTTATGATTTTCTCCACATGAGCATATGCCATCATAAAATTACAGATAAATAATTACAAATAAACATAAAATGTAAAAAAAATTTGCTCAAAACTGGTGTCACTTGTTAATATTATTTTCATGCATACTGTAGATCTCTGTTATCAGAGATTTGGCAGCAGGAAGGCAACTTTGCAATTTTCCAAATTACAAGCTACTCATTTTTAAGCTCTATGAGAGCAGTGAATGGGAGAGAATCACTATTTTATTTTTATTTTTTTTGCATTCCCATTTGCTCACATAGCAAAAGAAAAACTGCACGACAGTGTTTTCACAACTTTCAAAAAAAAAAGGAAAGAAAAATTGAGAGAGACTGCATAACGGCAGTCAGAAGAGATGTCAAATGTACTATCCCTCCCAGACGCTGCATTAGAAAAACCCTCCCATTAGCTTTAACTATTTTTTTTGTATTTTGATGCAAAGTTGATATAATACAAAGTGTAGTGTTATAAATGTACATACATAAAAAAAATCTAAATAAACAAGAATCGGACACTGGTAATACATCTAATGAAATGTTAGCCATATATATGTTGCTTAAAGGGATAGTTCACCCAAAAATGAAAATTCTGTCATACTCACCCTCATGTCGTTCCAAACCTGTAAGACCTTTGTTCATCTTCAGAACACAAATTAAGATATTTTTAAATCATTACATTTATATTGTCATATGATATTGCTAAGGCTATGTTCACACAGAGCTTTCCCTATCCAATCTTTTTTTTCACCTCTTCTCAAGAAATATCTGCGTCCACGCGAAACAGTCACAAAACGATGTAGTATACATGCCAGACCAGCATGTGGCGCTGTAATTCTGCCACAGAGATACACTAAAAATGGAGAAGAAGACTTGGACTATGCACATAAACCTTGCGCGTGGTATACAAACGAACATGGACTAATACATTTATTAATCTGTGTTAATGTTAGTTAATAAAAAGACAATCGTTCAGTTCAATCGTTACGTGACGTAGTGATGTCTGACTAGGGGCGAGACGTGGGCTGATGACGTCATCGTTTCAGAAAATATAGGGATTCGCTGTCCACATGAAAACGCAAGGGCGGCATTTTCAGATTTATCCACTCTGGGACCCGGTTTCAAAAAATAGCGATTTCACTCTCCCAAAACGCCGGATCTGTCTGGACGAAGCGCCTACATGATACAAAATTAATGCGTATACAGCTAAACGCGTCTCCGTGTGGACGGGGCCTAAAAAGAACATTATTTGGTGTATTTGGTGTAATGCAATGTGTTTATGCGGTTTAAGGTTAAAAAAACACATTGTTTTCCGCATACTGTACATCATTGTTTCTCCTCTATGCCCCGCCTTTCTGAAACACATCAATTTTTACAAAGCTCATCGGTCTGAAAAGCGAGGTGTGCTCTGATTGGCCAGCTATCCAGTGCGTTGTGATTGGCCGAAAACCTCAAGCATGTGACGGAAATGTTACTCCCCTTACCATACTGTGATGCCGTGTCCAGGCGTGACGAGACAAAACCAATAAAACCCATTATAAATGAGGCATTTGTTGCATCCAGTGGGGACATAATTACTGATTATAATGACTTATACTGTCTTTTTACATGTTGCGTTGCATCGCGCCGCGTAAACATAAAATGATGTCTGCATTTGTGATCGGAGAAATTACAAACAACAAACGCTACTCTACACTGCTCAAAACTCACGTTTGAATCATCAGTGGCAAATTCTTTAAATATAAAAACGTACTTACAGTCTGTGAGTCAGAACAGCCTGCATTGTAGTCTACTCTCCCAGGATCAGGAAACAGTCCTCCATAAAATGTGCTGCACACATCTGAATATTTGGGGTGAACTGTTCTGGAACAGTGTTGTAAATACAACTTAACCACTGATTTCTAGTCGTGTTCTCTTTTGGCAGGCCAAACAAAGTAGTTTCGCTTTCGCAATGAAACACACAGCGTCTTCACAACAAGGTGGCGGCGGCAGCAATAATAAAGTTACGCATTCTTTCTTTGCGTTTACATTTGGGCGGCATTATGCAAATCTTCCCACATTGTGACGTAGACATGCGGGGGCGTGTTTTAGGAGGACGTGGACCAGTCTTAACTTTTATAAAGAATATCTCTTTGGGTTTGTGACTTTAGTCTGTGCAACTTTAGGGATCTTATCTATTCACGAACAGCTTGTAACACTCCAAAGAGAAAGGAAAACTTGAAATCGCATCATATGAGCTCTTTAAAATAATCCATGTGATGACAGCTACATGAATACTTTTTGTGAGCAAAGAAAACAAAAATAACGACTTTATTCAACAATTCGTCTCCTCTGTGTCACTAACTTGTTACTAGAAATATGCGTTTTTTTAAATTGCTACTACAAATAAATTTACATTAGTATTGTTGTTTATTTTATTTATTTACTCCTCTAATCCAGAGATAATATTTTACATGCATATCCACGAACATCCCTCCTGAAAGAAAAACTTAAACCAGTCTAAGCTGGTTTGCTAGATTTTTGCTGATTTTTGCTAGTCTCCCAGCCTCACTAGATGAGAAATACCCAGAATCCTTTAAAAGCCAACCAACAGACAAGCTATGTGTGTATAAAAGTAATTCGTTTCTAGTCCTAGTTTTTCCAGTTCTTCCTTTGTTTTGTTTTTTTGCTTCACTTTCTGCTGTAACACCGACATCTCTTCATCAGACCAGTGTCTGGACTCCTGTAGCCCAAGAACAACAGCCTAATTTTAGAGTGAATGAGTCCTGACGGATCCATCAAGCTTCACCAAAATGCCTCTGATCAGCCAGAGCCATCAGTTTAGGATGACAGGCCTGAATAGATGACAGGGAGCTGGAAGGAGCCAAGTATTGGTAGAAAGCCTCGCTCCCTTTGCGACAGCTCTACTGAAATGTCTCCTTAAGCAAGCATGCAGATCTAATCAATAAGCTCATACACTGCCGGCCATTGATTTCCGTTGTGACTAAAAGCAACAGTTAGACACATTCTTCTACCTGTGTCTAAAAAAAGAACAGCAATTTCTTTTTTTTCCACAGACGTCATTGTGGAACTGAATTGAGTCTCATGGAGGCAGACAAATATTTGTGTAATTACTTAACACTGACGTCTTGGTTACAAGCTTATATGACGGTGATGTTTAGACATTTCATATAACTTAAAAACTCATTTTTGTATCCTTTATTATAATGTAAATTCATTAATTTATTTATTTCAACATCTCTCTGATGCTGAACCTGGACTTAGTGGTCGGCAGGAGGTATCCATGGAAACAGGATGAGGTTGTCCCTCGGTGTGGGCAATCTATGGTCAATCTTTACAGTATTTATTTAATTAGAAACAGCTTACTGCTGTCTCCATAGTAACCAGAGCCCAAGTAGCACCATTAGAGCAATCATGCATAACTTAACTTGGGCTCCGCACAAGAACAGGGTTCTTTATATTAATCAACACCTTTAGAAGTGAACTCATGGTTTTTAAAGTCTAAGAGAACTCTCTGAAAATGTAATATGTTTATAATGTGTTTTATATTTTGAGATTTGGCAGCAAGTAACACTTTACAGTAAGGTTGTAAACGTAAATATTTGTTAATGCATTAGATATCATATACTAATAATAATTAATATTTAAAAAATATTTTTAATCTCTGTCAGAGGCATCATGCTATTTACAGCAAAAGACATTAAAGTCGATTTGTAATAAGTGTGGTTGTTGTTAAATAAAATTATTAAAATTAATTCCCGGTATTTAAAATAAAGCTAAAATAAAATATAAACTTTACATGAAAAATTTGAAATATTGCCTTGGCAAATAACTGAAATAAGTTGAAGTGGAAGTACCAAAATCACTAAAACGGAAATAAAAATAAAGTTGTATAGAGATATTCAAAAGACAAAAGGTAATAAAAATAACAATAACAAACCTCAACTAAAACTTAAAATATATAAACAAAAGCTATAAATACTATGATAGTATAGAAATAATGCTAAAATTACACTGTTGTAATGCAGCTTCCAGAAAAGAAGTCAAATAAAAGAGATGGCTTGTATATCTGATAATTAATTTGCACAATTAATTATTGTAAACACAGTAGTTGTTTGTTTGTCTAAAATGCTTTGATTAGCAAAAATATATTGCAAGCATACTTCAGGTACACTTTAAATATCTTGCATTTAAAGACTGATATTATTCAAATATCATACAATCCTCATCAATTTAAAATAATAAGTGTTGTAAAAAATATGTTGTAAAGTAAAAATAACACATTTTTAATAATAAGAAATGTGTACTGTGCACAAGCAGTACTCCAAATAAAGTTTCATTATAATTAGTCTCGAGTGATATGTCAGTAAATATGTTAATTCATTTGAACTATACTTAATATGAAATAAATGTATTTGAAATATATTTTTTACTAGGGCATATTCTACCCACAGTGATGTCATTTGAAACTTGTATGTCATTTGCTTGTGAACCCAAAATAATTTATATTAAAATGTCCACTTAAAACTTCTTTATCATACATATTTTTTATGTTAGAAAAATGTGTTAGGACGGGATTTAAAGCTAAGTCTCGCACTAAAGCGGTTTGATTATTGCATGAGTTAATATTTAACATATATAACAAATTGTAAAGTGTAACTGAACGGCAAAGTAAGCCTGATTGGGATACATCGCTGACACCTTGATGTAACCTTGCGGTCAGGCTGTGGGTGGACAGGGCAGCGGTGGGTGGCTTGCTCTGGGTTTTTAGGTCCCCAGTGTGCATCGGTTCTGCAGTGATTTCCACTCAATCTAAATAAACATGCTTTGTAGACCTTTTAGAAAATTCAGTGAAAATTCTGCTTAACTTACCTCAGTTATTATCGATATCTCTCTCTGTTGTTAGAAAACGAACACATTAAAACATTCACTGATTTTGAAGAGCTCTCCTCATCTATTCATGATGCAGGAGTTAACTGCAGCTGTCAGCAACATCTCCAGATGTTACACTCAGCAGCTGGTTGATCGAGTGCCCCAGGATTAGTTCATCCACATGGAATTTGCATTGAATTCCTTAATTTGCATCTGTCATGATGGTGGATGTTTTACAGAGAAAGATTTTGTAAGACACATTCGTTTTGTCTTTAAAATCATGAAGATGTGTGTAATTTGTGTCCCGAAGCCAGTGACGCTTGTTGCCTTGTTGTCTTTGACGGTGTCTTTTTATATTTATTTTTTTATAGCTGGCATATTAATATGATGATCCAAAGCCAGGAATGAAATGAGAGTAGCGCTAAACAAATAAAAACCAACCGGTCTCTTCGGCCTCATGAAGGAAGGAGCTGATAGACTCCAACTGCCTCCAGATGTGCGCCTGTGCGCCTGTCCTCCAACAGTTATATTTAGGGCCTAATTTTAGTAGCTTTTTATTAGAACCAAAATGTGCTGTAAAGGTCACTTGTTCACCTCCCAGTGACATTTTAATTGTTGAGTCACACTTCGCCCTATGTGTGAAATGCTTGTTCCCGGAAATCAGGGTTATTTGATGTCTCTGTCAGTTTGATCCTGAGCAACAGGCGTCCCTCCCCAACGCTGTTGATCTCCACTCCCTGTCAGGCTGCACCGCTGGCCTCAAATGGCCATGTTCGTCTCCCTCTCTGTGACTTTAAACAGACAGTAATGTAATAACAGGGACCCTGGGTGCACAGACACGACACGTCTCTAAGGTCACGCATATTATGCACCTTAAGCCAGTCATCATTTAGAATCTTAGAACTGAGTCATTAGACTAGAGAGTTAAAGCATCAATATGAAACTGGATGTTCGTCAGTCTTCCAGTTTTACACATTTGATGATTAAGAACCAAGCCTACTTGATATTTCTAGTCACAGGCAGGTGGTTTTAAAGGGAAAGACATTCATTCTTATAAAATCATGATTTTACATCAAAGTAAAAAATAATAAAAAGTGACTGTTTCTTGTATTTGTGACTTCTTATTTTAACCTTTATCTCACAAATTACCTGTTTTAAGTTTTACACTGAAATGGAACCTGACTACTATATATTCAGTAGATAATTTGACTGTAAATACCCCATAATGTTTCATAATGTCTCCCTTTTACCAGAAGAGAAAGACTATAATTTTTAAATGTGTCCAATATATCGTTCAAAAGTAATTTATTTGATCAAAACTAGTGTAAAAATAGTAATATTGAGAAATATTATTACAATTTAAAATAACTGTTTTCTATTGGAATATATTTTAAAATGTATTTTATTCTTGTGATGGAAAAGCTGAATTTTCAGCATCATTACTCCAGTCTTCAGTGTTACATGATCCTTCAGAAATCATTCTAATATGCTGATTTGCTGCTCAAGAAACATTAGTATTATCAGTGTTGAAAACAGTTGTACTACTTAATATTCTTGTGGAAACAAATTTGTAACATTATACCTTAACTGTCACTTTTATTCAATTCTACAATTCAATTTTGTCACAATTCTAAATAAAAGCATTAATTTCTTTCAAAAATAAAAAAAATTAATTTGGGGTCTTATTGAACCACCCAAATTTTGAATGGTAGTGTATTTCCACTAAAACATAATTTTGTCAGTATTTAGGTGTAGCATATAGATAGTATATAAAGCATAATTGTCACACCCTTTTACGTTTTGTTGTGTTTTGATCCCCCATGTGTTCTGTGTGACCTAGTTTTCCCTCATGTCTGATAATTGTCATTTGGTTCAGGTGTGTGTCATTAATTACCCTCATCTGCCCTCCTATTTTATTTGTGTTCAGTTCACTGTTTGTCGTCCGGCCTTCTAAGTCCATACGTGTGTTTCCTGCCTGTCCGTTTTGGAATTACTCTCTTGTGGATGTAGCGTCTGGACCAATCAAACACACAATTTTTCATTTGATTTAACAAATCGTCACAGTCCCCTCACCGAATAAACTGGATGCCAGGATGTCTGCAACGACACCAGGCCACCCCTGGTCCCCATGGCAACCACGACACCTCTGCTAAACAAGATCCATATACGACCTAACGGCATGTTGAGAATTTCCCCTCACACCACATTTTCCATAGGAAATCCACAATGCACAGTAGAAATGGACTTTTCTACTAATTAATTCATAGAAAACCTTTCTTTGAATGAACACACATATCCTTCAGATCATTGTGTATATTATTGCTGTCTTGTATATTATCTGTTGTATTGTAGACTATTTTTATGCATGCTTATGATAGAACCACTCATTCATGTAACCTTACATATACCGTGTTTGGTCTCTATTAATTTGTATTCGGATGATCTAATTGAGAGTGTATATTGTATGTTTATACCTATGCAACATATTAGTGTTCTAAGAATCTTTATTAGTTTGTGCATAAACACCCCAAGCAAATTACCATGCTTAGAGACAAAGGGTCGTAAAACCCTCCAGCAATTGCCACCTCCCGCTTGGAATTTCCGTCTTTCTCATTGGACAAGCCC
>NW_015506166.1:322478-379149 GCF_001515645.1 Sinocyclocheilus grahami
GAACATCCTAAGCTCGTGCCAGGCTTCGGCCTTGTCCTTTCCATTCATCAAGATCCTCTGACTCAAAACTGGTTCTTTTCATTGACCAACTTCAGCAAAGATCAACTGGAAAACTGGAACCTCATCAAACCTCTCTTTCAGACAGATGAGACGTGCAAGTATTCAAACTTAGTCTTATTAATTGATACATTAATACATTAGGGTTTGATACTTAGCGAGTCTCGGTGGTCTGAAAGAGATTCCTGATGCAAATCTTAAAGCTTCCCGTAGATCTTTGCTGAATTCGGGTCGATGAAAAGAACCAGTTTGAGTCAGTGTCACTTGATGAATGGAAAGGACTAGGCCGAAGAAAGGCCTGGCACAGATGCTTTGGTATCCTGAAGCGTTTTTCTCACATCTTCATCTTTGCTTCTGACCGAACCACCGACTGGGGCGGGTCTCTTGAAGTGTGGCCTTTAAAGCCTGCAGAGATTCACGCCTCTCAAGATGGGCTTGCCCAATGGGGAAGTCCGGAATCTCAAGTGGGAGTTCTGCGTTTTTATGGCCCTTTGTCTCTAAGCATGGTATTTTGCATATGAAATTCACTTGGGTGTTGATGCAGAAATTAGTAATGATTCTTAGAACATCAATATGTTGCAGAGGTATCAGCATGTAATATGCACTCTCAGTTAGATCACCCGAAGACGAATTCATAGATACTAGACATGGTAGAGTTAATTATATGAATGAGTGGTTTATCGTAAGCATGAATAAAAATAGTCTATAATACAACAGATTAAATACAACACAGCAATAATATACACAATGGCCTGAAGAAAATGGGTGTTCATTCAAAGAAGGTTTTCCTATGAATTAATTAGTAGAAAAGTCAGTTTCTCCTGTGCATTTGTGCCTTTCTTATGAGGAAAATGAGGGAGTTTATCCCCTGCATTCCTTTTAGGCCATAAAACCAGTGATATCAGCATTGGTTACCATGGAACCAGAGGCCTGTTCTGCCTTTCTGAGGTGTTAGGTGCATTTCGGGGGAAGGGTCCATAGACCCTCGTAATTGGCCATTTGGTTAGGTGATGGGGAGTTCGATATTATTTGTTAAATATAACAAAAAGTTGTGTGTCTGATTGGTCCAAATGCTACAAGTACTTTCATTCTAAATGTTGAATTGGATACATAAATGTAAGGCAATGAACCGCTGTATTACAACTTACTGCTATAGGGCGTCCTTATATGCAATAACAGTGTTTTTCTGCTTTAATGGGTTTTGTTACTTTCCAGTGTGTAATTTTTCTGATTGTATGATCAAACCATATGATCATTTAGCTTAATGGTTTACATACTATATTTATAAGCAGTATTTTGACAGGAAAATTACATTCAGATTTCATATACTGTTATAATCAAATGAGATATCTAGTGACAACACATTTAATAAATCCTAATATCTGTAAGCAGCGTTTTGACTGGAGATAATGTTCACTTATTACAACAGTAAAATTTTATTTTGGCTAGAAAATAGAGGTCATAAGTTAACACAGGCACATTCAAAGAATCAAAGAAAGAAGCTTCCTTAAGTCACAGCGTAACAAGAGGCTTGTGTACATAGATCCACATATATCAGTGTGGCTGATTAGCTCAACATGATTGCACCTGTATATAGTGTTTCCGTTAGACCAATAGTATAGGTGTGTTTAAGTGTTTATGTGTATGTTAGACCAGGTTAAGTGTTTATGTAGTATGTTAGACTAGTTTAAGTGTTTATGTAGTTAATAAAGTCTTACTTGTATCACACTTGACGTTGTTCATTGTTTGCTCATAACTGGAGTCACTTAATCATGCAGATTTATGCTACAAGCTCTGTGTAGAGTTGTACAGTAAGAAAGTTATTTCCTTTAACCAGGAAATTAACGTTCTTAGAATTGACAGACAGTTGACCCTGAGAGGTCAGCTAAATATCTACAGCGGATCAAAATATTTATAATTAATTATAACTAGTTATGATTAATTATTCATATTTCCCCATGAGTTGATTCGCTACATGGATTCACTAAAGACTGTTTGCATTGCTCATCATCTTCCTCATGTGGTTCATTCCACTGTATAGCGTGACAGAAGACCGGACCTAGAAAGAAAATAATGGACTGGGCGGCAAAATTCTCTGTTGTGGCTCAGATTCGCCCTTGGATTCGCCCATCTTGCCGTCAAGTCCCTGTATGATGGCGAGACCATGAAGTCCCTGTTCTGGATAGGGGCGAATTACCATTGCCTTGTGGACCACCCAAACACCACCGGACTGAACTGGAGGGAGGCCATGTTTCAGTGTCAACAGGACCCAGAGCCCAGCCCACCATCACCCCGTCCACCATGGCTCCTAGCTCCCTCCTCTCCACCGTGGCCCATCAGTCCACCAGCTCTGCCGGGCTCCCTCGTCCCTCCGGCTCCACCTTTGTCTGTCGTTCGACCATCCGTCGCCTCGGGACTCCACTCATCCGGCTGCGCCTCGTTCCTCCGTCTCCACTCCTCCGTCCCTCCGGCTCTGTCAGGCTCCACCTTCCCTCCGACTCCACCTCGGTCCTCTGTTGCTCCGGCTCCTCCGCGGCCTTCCGGATCCCCGCCTCCGCCTCAGTCGCTGGTGCAATCTGCTCCGCCTTGGCCCTCCGGATCCTCAGCGTCACCCTGGCTCCTCGGCTCTCCATGACGCTAATTCAGACTGGGGTGTCCCGGTTTTTGTCCTGGTAATTAAGACAGTCACAAAGAGGCTAATTAGGGCAATCCACATTAATTAAAATCGCTCCCATGTGAAGCTGGTCTCAAATTGGACTTAAATCGAAGGACTGGTGCAAATGTGATTGATGTTTACATAGATAGAGCCTATGCTGCGCTCTGCTCTTTGATCATGAGCCTCTTAAATAGATGGTCTTGGATCATATATTGCACAGCACTTCAGGGACTAGCCCATAATCTGTGGTTTGATTTCAAATCCTCTTTCATTCCTCATTTAATTATTTAGGACTGAGTCTGATAACTTTGTAAACAGAGCAAATTACAAAGTATTTGTGCATAAAAGTATGTAGTGAGATTAACACTTATTGAAAGTCAACGTGATTACGTCAAAACCATTGTTCATCATAATGAGGGAGTCAGATGTGAAATTGGTCCAGGCTGTGATCTGACACTTCAGTCCCGAATAAAAAGAGACACTCTGCTAAACAAGTGACAAGAACTGGTGACATTTCCTAATGAAATGTGATGGCAGAGATGGTAAAAGGGTGAGAGATTTTTGTACAGTAGATTTCATAGTGAAGTCCTCTGCGTAAACAGCATCAAACAGAAAAATGTTTTTGCTAAAGTGAATGAGATGTTGAGATCAGCAGGATTCCAGTTATTACGGCATTGACATCATTGCAGTCTTTCCCAGACTAAAAAATAGGACACTAGTAGGGCTGCATGATATATCGGTACCTACTATATCAGTTATTATCAGTCAATGTTTTTAATTTAGTGGTTTCGGTTGTTATGGTATCTTTCCTCTATAGATGGCCTTATGCTGCCATGTAACATTCTTTAAAAATACTAATAAATTAATGGCACAAATCACAAAATTATTGTACTTTTTGGCCTAATGGATAGAGAGGTCCAGCAGGAATTGTCAGTGGGGAGAGTGAATAACCAGCGCTCCCTCCATCTTCAATACCACGATTGAGGTGAGACTTGAGCAAGGCACCGAACCCCCAACTTGGCTGCCCACAGCTACTACTGTGTGTGTGCACTTGGATGGGTTAAATGCAGACCACAAATTCCGAGTATGGGACACCATACTTGGCCACACGTCACTTCACTTCATATTCTGTGCTACGAGATACAAGCTCAGAATTACGAGATGTAAACTTGCAGTTCTGAGAAGAAAAGTCAGTTGTGAGACGTAAAATCAGAATTATTTGTTTATGTCTAGCAATTATGACTTTTTTCAGAATTGCGAGAAGGAAAGTAAGAATTTTGAGATTTAGGGCCAGATTGACTAAACAGGGCAAATTAGCGTTAGAGCGCAATTCCATAAAAGCGCCGATGGGAGGGGGAAATTCTGCGTGTTATTTACTGACAATGCGCACATAAAAGAACACAGACGCAATGCGTCATTTCCATAATGAGCAGCGCAATCTACCAAGAGCAGCACAAACTACCACTTGCTTTAAGAATGCTTTATATCAGTAATTTGAGGAGCGCAAACATGAGTAATTCGCATTGCATGATTCACTTTAATACTGTCCTCCCATAAATTGTGTATGAAATTGAAACTCCTACAAATGCATATTCAATAAGGTCAGGCGCAAAAAAACTTTGCACTGGCACAAGCTATAAGTAAATCTGCCCCAAAGTCTCAATTTTCTTTTTAATTTATTTTTTAATTCCGTGGCAGACACTTGCTTCCATAACCAACAGAAATGTAAGTCGATATTCACTAATAATCTTCCCCTCCAGTGAGCTGTTAACTGTGAATCACTAAATCAGTGAGCTATACTCAAACATCAGTCTGATTTGTAAACAAATAATTCAAACTGGTTTTCTGAATTGGATCAACCAACTCATTAAAAAAAATATTTACTGAAAAGAATGGTTTGTTCACGAATGGGACAACATGTTTGGAACAACATGAGGATACAATATGTAAATCTCTTTAATTAATACCCAAGATAACAATTTCAGACTGTTTTCAATTTTTAGCAGGTGCACTCTACAGTATGTGTGTCACACTTCTCGGGAGGCAAGGAGCGAGGAACGAAGAGACACAGAGATAGCTTCAAACCACAGTCTTTTAATAATCCAAACACAAGGGGTACGTAGGAGACACAGGAACACATAGATTGACGTTCAGAACCGACAAACACTGACTGAAAGGACTAGGGCTTTTAAACATAGGATAATTGGGGGAAGAACTAGACACACCTGGAATTAAATTAACACAATCAACGTGAGACAGAAACTGGGTCACAGGGAGCAAAACATAACACCCTGACATAACGCCCCCTCCCGGAAGGTGCGTCCTCGCAACGTAGAAACAACAAGGGGAGGGGAATGGGTGGGAACTTGGGAGGAGGTTCCGGAGGAGGACGGATATCCAGGAGGAGGCCGGCAAACAGATACCATGGGGGCGACGAAGGAGGGAGGAGCCAGGGAGGAGACAGGAGGGACCCGGAGCAGGAGAAGCCCAGCAGGACCCAGGCCACAGCCATAACAGCGGCCCACGGTGGAGCCGATGGTGGGAGGAGCCATGGCCGCCGACTCCAGGGGGGCGACCAACGGCGGCGGAGCAGGTGGAGGAGGAGCCCTAGGCAGAGATGGAGAGTCAATGAGCCAGGGGGATGCCGAGGATCCGGGGGGCCAGGGTGGAGCCGAGGGCTCTGGTGACCAAGGTGGAGGTGGAGATCCGGAGAGCCGCGGCAGAGCTGGAGCCACTGAGGACCAAGGTGGAGCTGACGGGAGGAAGGAGCCCAAAGGAGCCCAAAGGAGCCGGTGGGACGGAGTGACGAGGCGCAGCCAGAGGAGCGGAGTCCAGAGGCGATGGCGGGTCAATGCCCGACCAAGGCGGAGCCGGAGGGACGAGGGAGCACGGTGGAGCTGATGGATCGATGGGTGACGGTGGAGGCGAGGGAGCCAGGAGCCGAGGTGGAGCCACTGGATCTACGGGCCGAGGCGGAGTCCGGGCCTCGGAGGCTGGAGGCAGAGGTGAGGGAGACTCCAACCACGGTGACGCTGGAGGATGGCAGTCCAGCGGGGCTCGCACTGCTATGATCGTGGGCTGAGGGCGAGCAGAGGGGCTGCCAGCTGACAGCGGTGGAGGAGGTTACCGGGAGTTTGGTATGGTCCTCGAAAGCTTTGTCTCCCTGCTCCAGCAGGAGGAGGAGGAATTCGGGGCGAGTGAAGGGATCCATGGGGACACAACGGAAAGAAAAACACTGAGAAAAAAAAACGTGAAAAAAACGAAGGGGAAAACACGGAAGTTAATGTTTTGGTCGGTCCTTCTGTCACACTTCTCGGGCGGCAAGGAGAGAGGAACGAGGCGACACAGAGATTCAAACCACAGTCTTTTAATAATCCAAACACAAGGGGTACGTAGGAGACACAGGAACACATAGATTGACGTTCAGAACCGACAAACACTGACTGAAAGGACTAGGGCTTTTAAACATAGGATAATTGGGTGAAGAACTAGACACACCTGGAATTAAATTAACACAATCAACGGGAGACAGAAACTGGGTCACAGGGAGCAAAAACACACACAGACAGGTCCATAACCCTGACAATATGCAAAGTGTGCATTACTTCCCATGCAATGTTCCATTCACTCTGCACGTGAAAAGAGATATGCACCAGCAAACCTTCTAAGATCACTACTGAAACACATTCTGATACCCACACAAGATATTGAATATTGATCTGAACACAAAGTTGCTTTCAGAGAGAGGATGAGTCATGAGACCCATCACAAGAAGATTCCTATCTGAGCACATTAACCCACCTTAATTTCTCTAGAGGTACAGCATCAGCTGAGCGTCACAGTTTGGCACCAGAGTCGAGGGAAGACATCAAGCCAATTATTCCACTACAGCATCACTTTAACAAGATTCACTGCCGTACACAAATGGACTAGTCTGGTGTACGGTAGGTGTCTGCTGCATAGCGAGCCCTCTAATTTACATTTATGCATAATTTGTACTCAAATGAATCCTTAACATGTTTTTCATAAAAAGTAGTCAATTGTAGTGCTTTGTGACGTCTTGCCATCATCAATAGCAAGAGGGCAGCTCTGTGCATGTCACTTGTGCTCTGATAATCGTTTCAGTCTCTGTGGATTTGACAGTTGCTGCAAAGGAAAGATACTTTGATCAAGAGTTGAAAAGAGGAGGCTTTGAAGAACTCGAAATTACTGATTTGTTTGGTCATGATACTTTCACAAAACAAGATTACACATGTTCTGAGTGCCACTGGATATTTCTGCTTTATGGATTATGGTTGTACATTTTATTAAATGGATAAATCTCTTATTGATGAGTGTATTAAGTTATAAATAATGCTTAAGGATACCTTTTAAAATAATTTACATTGCAAGGACATTTCAGAACTGAATTATGCTCATAAAATTATACCTCTTGTTGAAAATTGTATTCCAAACGACTCTCATTTTCAGCCTGATGGCGAGATGATGTTCTTCATAACTGTGTTATGTAATGGGTTCAGATTTGGGATGTTATAGGTCTTCCAGAGGATTATAAAATGGTGGTTCCTTCTGGGCAGGGTTCACGTCTAGAGTTGTTTTTTTTTTTACCTTGATTAGTTTCCTTCTTGGTTTTTAGGATGAGGACATGACTGGTCCATTTTGGCTGCTTCAAGCGACAGACGATTTTTTTTGTGTGTGTTTTTTTTAAGGCACAGCCTTTGGTGTCAACCAAACATTTGTTTTATAATCTCTTTTAAAAAGTTGATAATTTATTTTCCTACTCAAAATCCTTAAACTCACAATAAAATGCTTAACATAAAATGTTATAGTGATAATTAATCATAAAACACAACCAATTATATAGATGGATCAAAGACAAAACTCCATCAGGGTAACACATGACACTAAAATAATGCAATAAACATCAACTTAATGACATAAAACGTAACACAAAACACCTAATGTGCATTACTAATAACAAAAATCAAACTAAACTATTTCAAACTATTTAAATAAAATATGATCATATGATGTGTCATGCAGGGCTTCGAGATATATAACTTTACTGTTTTTAACTGTAAATTATGCAGTAATTCATGGTTTTCTATGCAAAAATCATAAATTTGACAATTTTATCACAGTATTTTACAGTAAAAAGATTAAATGTGACATTGAATAATTTACATTTTTCACCATATAAGATAACTTACTGTAAAAATTACACACATTTCTACAGTGTAACTATGCAGAATTACTTAGTTATAATTTAATATTAATCTTAAAAGAACATTATTTTATTTTATTTATTTTCTTATTATGTAATAGCATTCTATTATAGCCAACTATCAGTGTTTTCCCTGTTGTCAGAGAAAAAGACCTGCAACCCATTTGTTGGTCGTGACCCAACATTAGAGAGCCACTGACTGAATCAGATATGATCATGAAGTTACTAATCTGATTGTCTAATGTTTTTTGTGTTCTGCTGTTTTAAACACAAAAAATAGGCCTATACGCTCCAGTAAACCTGATTAATTTCTTCTAATTTTCTGTGACTGCTAAGTGAATTCTTGTGGGTGTGTGTAGATGACTTTTGTTGATGAGGGGTTTGCACTGATGGCGACACAGAGATTCAAACCACAGTCTTTTAATAATCCAAACACAAGGGGTACGTAGGAGACACAGGAACACATAGATTGACGTTCAGAACCGACAAACACTGACTGAAAGGACTAGGGCTTTTAAACATAGGATAATTGGGTGAAGAACTAGACACACCTGGAATTAAATTAACACAATCAACGGGAGACAGAAACTGGGTCACAGGGAGCAAAAACACACACAGACAGGTCCATAACCCTGACAATATGCAAAGTG
This sequence comes from Sinocyclocheilus grahami, assembly GCF_001515645.1. Lineage (NCBI taxonomy): Eukaryota > Metazoa > Chordata > Actinopteri > Cypriniformes > Cyprinidae > Sinocyclocheilus > Sinocyclocheilus grahami. Next base: position 331,066 of record NW_015506166.1, read on the forward strand.
TGCATTACTTCCCATGCAATGTTCCATTCACTCTGCACGTGAAAAGAGATATGCACCAGCAAACCTTCTAAGATCACTACTGAAACACATTCTGATACCCACACAAGATATTGAATATTGATCTGAACACAAAGTTGCTTTCAGAGAGAGGATGAGTCATGAGACCCATCACAAGAAGATTCCTATCTGAGCACATTAACCCACCTTAATTTCTCTAGAGGTACAGCATCAGCTGAGCGTCACAGTTTGGCACCAGAGTCGAGGGAAGACATCAAGCCAATTATTCCACTACAGCATCACTTTAACAAGATTCACTGCCGTACACAAATGGACTAGTCTGGTGTACGGTAGGTGTCTGCTGCATAGCGAGCCCTCTAATTTACATTTATGCATAATTTGTACTCAAATGAATCCTTAACATGTTTTTCATAAAAAGTAGTCAATTGTAGTGCTTTGTGACGTCTTGCCATCATCAATAGCAAGAGGGCAGCTCTGTGCATGTCACTTGTGCTCTGATAATCGTTTCAGTCTCTGTGGATTTGACAGTTGCTGCAAAGGAAAGATACTTTGATCAAGAGTTGAAAAGAGGAGGCTTTGAAGAACTCGAAATTACTGATTTGTTTGGTCATGATACTTTCACAAAACAAGATTACACATGTTCTGAGTGCCACTGGATATTTCTGCTTTATGGATTATGGTTGTACATTTTATTAAATGGATAAATCTCTTATTGATGAGTGTATTAAGTTATAAATAATGCTTAAGGATACCTTTTAAAATAATTTACATTGCAAGGACATTTCAGAACTGAATTATGCTCATAAAATTATACCTCTTGTTGAAAATTGTATTCCAAACGACTCTCATTTTCAGCCTGATGGCGAGATGATGTTCTTCATAACTGTGTTATGTAATGGGTTCAGATTTGGGATGTTATAGGTCTTCCAGAGGATTATAAAATGGTGGTTCCTTCTGGGCAGGGTTCACGTCTAGAGTTGTTGTTTTTTTTACCTTGATTAGTTTCCTTCTTGGTTTTTAGGATGAGGACATGACTGGTCCATTTTGGCTGCTTCAAGCGACAGACGATTTTTTTTGTGTGTGTTTTTTTTAAGGCACAGCCTTTGGTGTCAACCAAACATTTGTTTTATAATCTCTTTTAAAAAGTTGATAATTTATTTTCCTACTCAAAATCCTTAAACTCACAATAAAATGCTTAACATAAAATGTTATAGTGATAATTAATCATAAAACACAACCAATTATATAGATGGATCAAAGACAAAACTCCATCAGGGTAACACATGACACTAAAATAATGCAATAAACATCAACTTAATGACATAAAACGTAACACAAAACACCTAATGTGCATTACTAATAACAAAAATCAAACTAAACTATTTCAAACTATTTAAATAAAATATGATCATATGATGTGTCATGCAGGGCTTCGAGATATATAACTTTACTGTTTTTAACTGTAAATTATGCAGTAATTCATGGTTTTCTATGCAAAAATCATAAATTTGACAATTTTATCACAGTATTTTACAGTAAAAAGATTAAATGTGACATTGAATAATTTACATTTTTCACCATATAAGATAACTTACTGTAAAAATTACACACATTTCTACAGTGTAACTATGCAGAATTACTTAGTTATAATTTAATATTAATCTTAAAAGAACATTATTTTATTTTATTTATTTTCTTATTATGTAATAGCATTCTATTATAGCCAACTATCAGTGTTTTCCCTGTTGTCAGAGAAAAAGACCTGCAACCCATTTGTTGGTCGTGACCCAACATTAGAGAGCCACTGACTGAATCAGATATGATCATGAAGTTACTAATCTGATTGTCTAATGTTTTTTGTGTTCTGCTGTTTTAAACACAAAAAATAGGCCTATACGCTCCAGTAAACCTGATTAATTTCTTCTAATTTTCTGTGACTGCTAAGTGAATTCTTGTGGGTGTGTGTAGATGACTTTTGTTGATGAGGGGTTTGCACTGATTGGTGTCTTTGTGTGAATGAACAGGGGAAGCAAATTGCCACGTCAAAACTGTATTCATTAGCATCAATAATCATTGTCACAAGTGGCCATTTTTCGCATCTGTGAGAAACACTAAACCCATTTGAGTAAAACAGCCACTGTATGCCTAAGTGATAATAGGTGAGGAATATAGTTTATGAGGAGCTTTCTGGGTCTGTGCAAAAGAGAGCAGCAAGAGAGTAAATCAGAGGAAACAGCTTAGACACCATCGTTCATCTTAATCAACCTTCATAAATGTCTCGGTCTTAGCAGTAGCAAGTTTTGTATTAAATCACAAACTGATACTTACTTGCCTCGACACTTTTCACAGTTCTTATATCAACACTTTCATCCATCTACTCTGTATAAATAATTCAGCATTTTATGGGGTATATAAACCAGCTATATGCTTTGCAAAAACTGATGACTCAATTTAAGGATAGTGTATATTGATTGCAACTTGTGAAAGGCAACCCAAGCAACTGAATTGATATTCAGTGCTTGTGTGGGTTATTGTATATCCTTGAGAACCAGGAATAATTCAAGCACAACTTTTAGAAGAAACTTTGCAGCAAATATTGCAAAATTTAGTTTTTATGCAAATAATCTTGGTAAAATCACTCTGAGTGCATTTGCATGTAAAGTTTTACATTGTTTGCTATGCTTAATAGCCCAACAATGTGTGAGGGTGACCTTAAACTATGTTGTAATCTGTAATAAGATAATTACCACGATTTAACTCACCATGTAAACATATTTACCTTTATAGTTACCTTTGCATTCTGGTAGGTTATTCAATGTGTGCATCCCTTTTTATGATTTAACATCAAAACCAGAGAAAAATATTGTCCAGTTTTTTGTGTCTGTGAGCTGATTTTGCATGTAAATGCCCTGGCCTTGTCAAAAAGAAGCCCTATGTAGCTTAATAAGCAGGTAACAGTATACATTACAAACTTTTCATGACGCTTCTAAGCCTCCAGACGAGCATAGAATTCAACTCTGTTCCTATTCAGATCTCATCAATATTGCATCAACACTCTCCTGCTGCTGGTGGGCTCCACCATCATTATTAATTTAGCTTTGTTTTCTTTTTTTCATTTTTCGGTCTCTTGCTGCTCAGCTGCTGTTATACAAAACTTTAGGCTGGCTCTGGGGCTGCATTGCAGATGCTCAGTGTTTCTTGGCTTCACATAGTTGAATATATATTGTGACAGAGGTTTTTCCCAGAACATTACATCAACATTTGTCCTTTAAGGCAATCTGCTGCTAATGGCAGTAGTGACATTGACAAACACTTTAATAATTCACACAGTCCGACCGCAAGTGCTCTCTTACCACTTACCTTTAAATTCATTCTCACATACAGCTGAATGTAATTGATAACATTTGGCTGCTTTTATTTATAGGCTAGCGCTAAATGGCCAGAATGGTGCCACCTTGATATTGACATTGCAATAGAAATTGACCATCGTTTTTCTCCAGCGTCACTGATGTCCCATTAATATGCACCAGTGTCATCGCCTCATCTGTGTACTGAGGGAAGAGAGTCGTCAGGTACTCGATATCGATCCTGATGTCAAGCATGCAGACTGTCCTTGTTGCACAACACGTGTTGAATTGTAAACCTGCCATATTTAAAATTCTCAGACTGAGAAAAACTGACTCTGATGTAGCTTTCAACATATTATGACTGAGGTACATTTGTTAGACATCTCATGTTTCTTTGTAATGAACGTTTTGTTGCACCAAATTACAGATAATACATTATTCATTACTCATTATGTTAATTCATTATTCTTTATCATGACTCATTATGATAATTCTTTACCCATTATCAAACTCATTTTATTCTCTCTTCATTTAATTTATAGTTGTAAGATGATTGCATCAAACAACAATAAACAAACAAAATATTTAATTGTTTTCATGAAATGCTACTGACAAAACCCATAATGTTAATTTTTACTTAAATAATCAAGTAAAATCACAGTTCTAAGTATGTGCTTGATTCGTTGCAAAGAAATGATTGGGGTCATTCCTTCAGAAATCAGATTGCACTTACTCTGCATGTTTTGACTCACTAAAAAGAATCAGTTCCTAAATGTTCTTTGGAAAATCTGACTGTACTTATACTGTTATGCTTATGACTAAATCAAAAAGAACCAATTCATAAGAGTCTTTAATTTTGTAATCAGTATACACAAGTGGTTCTCAACCTTTTTGGCTCCAGGGTGACCATATGTCCTCTTTCCTCAAAATTTCTAAATTGCCTAAAATGTCCAGGTTTAGGCTTTGTTTACCTATTGAAGTTCCCATTGCAGTCATCATATATTACATGCATGTGTATTTGCATTGCTTTGTCCATATAGATCCCACCTTCTCGCAAACAATGATTGGTCAATTATGTACAATGCCTGCACACTATAGGTGAAACTTTCTAGTCATTACCTTCAGCAAGTATGAAAACAATAGGAAAACAAAGTCAAAACCTGCACATTTTAGGCAATTTACAAATCCTAGCCAGGACATGTCCAGGATTAAGAAGATGAATGATTAAGAGGATATGCCAAGTTCTGTTATGAAACTCTAGATGGCACAGGCTGATGGGTCGATAATGTAAACTGATGATATTCACAGTGTTAAACTACTTTGCACAAACTGATTGATTCTTGTTGCATATGCAGCCAATGAGCTTGCTGCTTTACATTTCAATGGCTGGTTATCATCCACTAGAGCATTTCACAGTGTGCTTTCAGAATTCCTCTGAAACCCTCCACCTCCCCAGCTCCACCTGTATAGATCAGCTACAGGTTACTATATATGCTGTTTGTGCAGCAGTAGTGTCTTAAATACTCACAGCAGCGTATATTGGCATATGTATTGGCAGTAGCAAGTTCCTGTACTTGCTTTGCAGCAGCAGCAGCAGCAATAATCTACAACAGCAATAACCAACAGAAACAGCAATTCAGCAGCAGCAGCAGCAGCAGCAGCGTAGCAGATCTATTCTGCCAAGACAAAATACATTAACACTGTCATATCCATTACCGTGCTAAAATCTTCTGAGAGTTGTCATGATAGAAATATGATATCCAAGGCCCAGTGACTTTTCAAGTTGTTCGTATGTTTTTTTTACTCACAGTTTCTACCTGTTTTGCCTATATGTGATATAACTAGAAAAATGTATATTCATAAAATGTAAAAAAAAAGAAAAGAAAAATCCAACATGTATAAAAATGCGCATTTTATGAATTTACATTACTTTTCCAGGTCTGTAAATCACACTTTTAAAATTAGGCTTCCTTATCTATTTTTTTAGGATAGTAGGGGCCCTGGTTCTTCTTCTTCTTCTTCTTCTTCTTCAAAAAAAGAATTTATTGAGGGGGTGAAACAAAATAATAAACCGTTTTTTTTTTGCTTATTTTAAGACTTATTTAGTTATTTTAATGCTTGTTTTGTCTTATTTTAATTACAATATGTAATATAAGTCTCTGGTGTCCGCAGAATGTGTCTGTGAAGTTTCAGCTCAAAATAATCCACAGATCATTTATTATAAAATTTTGAAAATGCCAATTTTGAGTGGAAGCAGAAACAAGCTGTTTTCCGGGCCTGTGTCTTTAAATGTAAATGAGCTGCTGCTCCCCGCCCCTTTTTCCAGAATAGAGCTGCGCCATTAGAACTCAGACCTGGTAAAAACATCTGTTTTGGTTCTGATTATCATGTTTATCGCGCTGAAATCATCCGTTTTAAACCATATGAGTTTAAACTTCTGATATATGGCTTTCTGGGTGCACACGAACAGAAAACAGCTGTCACAGCATGTGAGTACTAAACTAAGTTCTCATTCACACACAAGTTTACGTTAAAAACACACGAGTTACAAAAACAGTCGGTTATGTCTGAAAGTAAACAACTGGGAAATAAATCGCTTGTTTATTTTAGATCTGTGTGGCTGCAGCAATATACAGTAAATAAATCAATAAATCCACTGCTCTCTTGTCTCCTCTCAGGCTGGGACTCTAAATAGTGTTCTGTGCTCATCTGTGCAGACAAAGACAGAACAGTTAGCATGTTTTGTTCAAACTTTCGCCATGGCATTAGAACTAGCACACCATTGTCGCTTGCGAAATCAAAATGACAGCGCTGTGGGTGTAAACTTACAGATGAAGGGGCGGTAATATTATAATGAGATCCCGTTGCCATGTCACCAAGGGAGCGAAATCTGACGCGCTTGTTTTTTCCAAGTAGATATACAGTAACTGCAGACCGGAGATCTCTAAAATGGGGCGTGAACTCCAAAAGTGGGCAGAACCTCCAAAATGGGGCGGGGTCTCCTCGCGCAAAGACTTTCACCATTGGCTCTGACTCCAGCCAATTGTTATTGACTTACATTTAAAAATAAAACTTTATAAATTAAACATTGTTTCTAGTTCATCTAAAATAAAATATGCTATATAAATACATATTCTCCGTGAGAGCAGAGCCCAAAGCTCGTGGCCAGTGGTGTTCGGACTGGAGTTTGAACCTCTGCTTAATGATATAAACGCGAATTACCCACTAGCAGTCTCAGCGCAGCGCAGGGGAAAGATTTTACTCTATCGCTTTGTTCTAAGCAACGGGGGCGTCGCGAGGCTCGAAATTCGTAGGTTAGGTGGGGGTAGCGACGCTGGGTGTAACTAAAAAGTTGCCATTGTCCGGTGAGGTCCGGTTGGGGAGTTACGGAACGATCTCATCGCATAATCTTATTAAATGTTTATATACTGAACTGCATCTTTCTTTACCACGCTATTCAGCGCCAGTCCCGCCGTGCAGTCAGTTTCACTGGTTAAGGTTGGGGTCAGGTGTGGGGTAGGTTTAGGGGTTAGCATTTTTGTAGCATAGTGTAGGAAATCAACACTTTAATTGACACAACCAATAAAATCTTTAGGATCAGCTGTGGGGCGGAGTTTGCACTGAAGTGGATTGGGGGGAAAATTGGGCATGCGTGTCATGTGCCTGTCTGTCAATGGGAGGAAGCCACGCCCTATTTTGGAGCTCCCACCCCGTTTTGGAGTTCCTGCCCCCATTTGGAGATCTCCAGGCTGCAGTTATACCCTTCTCGTTTATTCAGATGCTTGCAGAAAAAGGCTTACCAAAACAAAGTTACTGGGTTTATCTTTTTAACGTTTCCATGGTTGGTAGATGCACCGGGGACCTGATTACTTAAAACCTGGAAAAGTCAAATTTTCATGATATGCCACCTTTAAATAATGTTATATTGAGGCCACCTTTGAAGTTTTAATGAGGCCCCTGGTTTAGACCCCCTGGTCACAGGTTGGCCTGTATATTTTGTGCTGTAGATTCAGTAGAAGTAAAGTATAGTGCAGGAAACTCTGTATTTTAATAGTGTTCCATTCACATCTCAGGATAAGAATGCATGTGCAAGAACCTTTACCTGCTTTTCTGAATAAGCCCTGTTTCTCAATTCCCAACCCTTCTTTTATTAATTTGAGAGAAAGGGTGTGAGGTCCAAATCACGGTTTATTAATCTGCTTTTGTGAGCACTCTCACTAATGTGCCGCCATGCACATTCCTCCTCTGCCCTGCCCTGCCCTGCAGAAAGATAGAGATGTTCTCCTCTGGACATTACCCAGCCCTGCCAATATCGTAATTACAGTAATATCCTATATGGAGGGAGGCTGCAGAGTCTAAATGACTTCCACATCATGGACAACACATGGCAAAGGCACTTTCCTCCACTCTGGCCAGCACTTGTTTTGGTTAGACCACGTGGGCCACAGGTGCCTATGACAGAAGACATGCCTTTATGAAACTAAGAAGCTTCTGCTAAGGTCAGAGATTGTGAATCACAAAGAACACAAAAAATCTCTATGCAGATCGGTAGCTTATTTGACCTTTTGTGTCCCTTTAAGGCTGTGTAGAGAATATCTAAGCTTAATATTTCTCGTAAAGCACTATGAATAAGCCAAATGCATGAGTACAGTGAGAGCTTTGAGAAGCTCTTCTCATTCATCCGTTAGTTTCATTCAGCTGTTCATGCATTCATTCATAATCCTTTGTGCTCTTTGGTTTATACAAGAACATCCACTCTATTCAAGTTCAGAGGCGATTATTGAAAGGTGTTCTAGCACCTATAAGCATTACGGCTGTGAAAAGCACATTAAATCAATCGTCACCTTGTGCTCTGAGTGGCAGTGAGTTAAGACCTGTGTGCTTGTCTTCAGTGACCACTGTGTTGGGGTTGGTCAAGCTTCAACTAAGATTATGGAGCAGCTCGTCCTGTTTCACCAGAAATAGCTCAACCCGATAATCCCCTAACTGATCAGAGGTGACATGAACGGCGTAAGGATTAGCCGTCGCTGAGCGAGACAGTGGCCAGGTGAAAGTGCTGCCTGCTTCACAGGTCTCTGAGTCAGGCAGAAATGTAACACCAGTAACCCTGCACGCGGTTTCCTTTGGTCGTGTGTTTTACCTTGCAGAACTGCTATCAGAGAGGAATTGTACTGTGAAAAAGAGGGCTTGCTCACTGCCTGCGTGCTAATTTAATGTTGAGGATTCATGGTGGGAACTAAGTCTTGTTTTCTTAGTGATAATTGATTCTGTGGTCACACAATTTAACACTTTTTGTGTGAATTTATTATATATTTTGGCTAATTTGATTATGCTTTCAGCTATTCAAAGTGTAAAACTCTCAGTTTTGTACATTTACAGTATATTGATGGACTGGATATTGACACAGATTCCCTGATTCATTTCAGTTTCACTTTGATTCTATCTGATTCTGATTCATTTGTGTGTTTTCAGTTTTTATATACAATTTGATTACATATGAAAGAATTTCTCTCTTGCTGTACAGGAACATTTTCAGACTGATTACACTGATTCTTACGAATGGATATTAATAAAGATTTCTTGATTCAATTCAGATTCACAGTGATTCTATTTTATTCTAATTTTGATTTGATTCCAGTTCATTCGAGCGTTATAATGTCCAATTTGCCTTATAAATAGTTTCTCTCTGCTAAAGATGTACAGGGAACTTTTTCAGACTGATTACATCTATGTTTACAGTTCATTATTATTACATATACCCTGATTCCATTCAGATTCACAGCAATTCTATTTGATTCTAATTTTGATTTGATTAAGTTATAATGTCAATTTTCCTTACATATGAAAGAAATCCTCTCTCTACTGCAGCTGTACAGGACAATGTTTCAGACTGATTCGAATCTGTAACTTACAAGAACTGAATCATAAGAGTCATTTGTTTTATGAATCAGGCTACACTATTTGCAATGCATGTTTTTGATTCACTAATGAGAACTGGCTCATAAGAGTAAATTATTTTGAATCAGACTAAACTGGTTGTATGATTTAATAATAGTAATGATAGTAATATCTTGGTCATAGTATTTTAGAAATCAACATCAGGATTTAAATAAATAACCAGAAAATCAATATATCTAGTGCTATTTAAAAATTTGGTAGATATTTTTTTTTTTTAAGTAATTGAAGATATCGATTTTTAATTGATTTGTACAGTCCCTGGGAATCAAACCTTTTTGACCTTGGTATTGCTGTGTCATGCTTTACTGTTTGAGATGCATAGATTTTCCCCTTAAAATCAGGACAGAATGTGTCAAACTGTCTAGATTTTGTCTAGGCCTTGAGACTCATGTGAAGCTGCTTTGTTCTTTGTAGAAAGACTTTTGTGATATGCCCTAGGCTTTTGAGTCCAGTGTATTTCAAAGCCAAAAATGCCCTGGAAGAAAAAAAGAGGCAATGCATGTAACATTAAGAGTGAGAAAAAGCAAGTCTGTCTCTGGAGCTTGGCTAAGAAACAGAAAAATGCTTGACACAGCTAACGAACCAAGAGGCGCAATCGGATGAAGAGCAGTGGAGAAATTCAATCACACAGTTTCTTATTCACACAGAGAGAGCTAGAGAGGAGAGAGGAGGGAGCTGAAGATATAGCAACCCTAATGCAATCAACATCAGCTGAGTCAGAGCTTTGGCCTGGAATAAGACTCCACACCAACCATCTCCATAAAACGGCCACTCAAAACACACACACACACACACACACACACACACACACACACACACACACACACACACAGTTTTACAAATGAGGACGTCCCCAAAGGGAGGTTTTTGGAGATTTTGTTAGGTTTAGCTCACTTTTGGGTACAAATTTGTCCCCAAAATATGGTTAAGTAGGTACTACACACACACACACACACACACACACATACAAACACCTGATCTCATAGATCATAACGTGATCATCCTCAAGATCTATTCCCCCAGGATTTAATTAATGTTATTTCAAGCTCTTTACCCAGTCTTCCATGAGACACTTCAGTCATGCTTCTTGAGACTAGATTTAATAATGACCAGCAGCATGATATTTAAAGCAGACCATTCAACTTCATATTCATTTCAGAGAACAGTGATATTTTAATTTGTTAGAATTGGAATGTAAAACTTCAGTCCTTGAATTTGAAGATTAAAATCTATTTGAAGAAATATTCCCTAACAGAGCTGGACAAATTTCAAAATGTATTCATGAGTGTGAATCTGAAGACAGGAAGAGGATATTTGGGATCTTTTGAAGACATTATGGGAAACAAAATGTTTTCCATTTTGATCCATTTTATATTCTGTATGTATAGATAGATAGATAGATAAATAGATAGGTATGAAGCTGGTATTGGTACCCAAAGGTGCAAAAGGTAAAAAGGTACATCTTTGTATCATTTTTACTCCTGAATGATACATATTCATACCTTAAAGGTATATATTAGTTCTTTAAAATTACATATTTGTACTCAAAGTGTATTAGCCCCAGTGGCTAATACACTTTACCCAGTTTTGTACCTTATCTCTGAGAGTGTATATTTATGGGTCATTTTGGAATGAAATACAAAATGCATTATTAAAAAAACTGCAGATATATGAATTTCTTTACATTTTACTCTATTTTAATTCTTGGCCACCTCAATTTAAATTCAGAACCTGAATCTGCGTTTTCAGTTCTTGTCTAATAATGAGAGGTTTTGTATAATAATATATTGACATTCTAAAACTATTCAGGTTTTTTTTTTGTGCAAAATTTGGCAAATAGCTTCAAGTCATTTTGTCTGAAAAAAATGCATTATTTTTGTCTCGATGTTTGCCTTCCTGGTGGTTCATCATACATCTTGGGCAGATCCTGCTGGGAAGCTGTTAATTAGCCGAATCTCTGTCAAAGCTCTGCCCACCTTGTAGTCTTTAAGATCATGCATTAAGAGGTTTTAAAGCTACTTAGTCTCACACCAGAGAGATCTCATGGTTTGGATCCACCTCGCTTTATATTTCATACTTATTTGTTTAAAAGGAAAATGTGTTTTCTACATACTGTAGTGTCTAATGAGACTATTAGCGCCACAGATTCACATTATCTTGTCCATATGTTATTCTTCTCTCAGTAGGCCACATGCAGCGAGATCACATATAAATCAAAGAGAGGCGTCCCTCGTAAAAGTAAAACAGGACTCAACCCACTCTGCCACAGCCACCCTTCTGGAATGACACAGTGGCCCCTGTTTGTTTCATGTATTTGTAAGGGCCCCATAGACATTAGTAGACATTTTTGTAGATAAAATGTTAGTATGTATACTTGGAATTCAACATCTATCTATCTACACTCTTAAAAATAAAGGTGCTTAAAAGGATCTTCACAGCGATGCCATAGAGAAACCACAAAGAACCATTCAGTCAAAGGTTCTTTAAAGAACCGTCTCTTTCTTATCTTTTTATAATCTGAAGAACCTTCTTTCGCCACAAAGAACCTTTTGTGAAACAGAAAGATTCTTCAGATGTTAAAGGTTCTTTATGGAACCATTTAGTCAAAAAGGTTCTTCTATGGCATCGTGAAGCACCTTTATTTTTAAGAGTCTATCTATCTATCTATCTATCTATCTATCTATCTATCTATCTATCTATCTATCTATCTATCTATCTATTTTAGAAATAGACAGACAGACATACGGATAGATAGATAGACCATCTATCTATCTGTCTGTCTGTCTATCTATATATATCTCTCAATGTACTATGTACTCATAGACCCCAACATACATGGTTCCAGTCAGCTTTCATTCGTGACTCCTATATAAGCTTTTTTCTTTTTTTAGGTGTTGCTGTAGGCTATCTCTAAAAGAAGCGTTGTGGACCCTGACACAGTTGCAGCGGTCTATTCGGCGTAGTGACATCTTATTAAAGCGGCACCACGTAATCCTACCAACACCCTCCCCTGCTTTAAATCCGATGGTCCGGTGCAGTTCCGTAGACGCACAGCCTCCTCCTCCAGCAGAGCAGCGCCGCGGCTCGTGTTCCTCCGGTAACATGGTGTGCAGCGCGCGGCAGTAGACAGTATCGCTGGACCGTAAGAGTCTGCTCTCCTTCCACAGCATATCAACACATCGAGGGAAACTTCGCCTTTCTTGGATACGGTAAGCCCGATATGATGGCCAATCAACGCGCCTTGCTTACTTACTGTAAAATATTCATATTTTTTAATTCTTAATGACGGAACGTTGGCTCTCCTCTTGCAGTGAGTCTGTATTGTCAAATAGCATCCCATCATAAGCACGCGGAAAATAACGAGCTGTTTGGGATATGGGGAACGATTGAAAGTAAAGCCTGCAGTTGCAAAAAAGCGACAAAACAAATATAATTATAAAGAAAGACAATAACGCGAATGTAAAATAACGTATTATTTCTGCTCCATTGATGGATAGCCTAGTTCACAACACGGGATAGAGGTCATTGTGCAGCCTCCATGTCGTGTGAACAGTACTTTCTGAATGAATTGATAGTTTTGTGATTATGACAGATGTAAGGAATGTTTAGATGAGTCAGGGGTGGCGCTCGACGGATGTGCGCGCTTCCAGTAATTCTGTTTGGACAGTCAGGCGATGCTATTGTTCAAACTGCGCTTCTGAAGAGCTCGAGGATGCAGGACATGGATCCTGCGCAGGCAACCCTCGGCTGCTGGGATCAGTCAGTAGCTCGAAAAGTGGTCAATGCAAAAATATTCTGAAGCAACTATCTACAATTTAAATGGGATTATTATGAATACTAGCATACTGTTCGGCAATGTGTATTACGCTGCAGTAGACTCCAAAAGCAGTATGTTAATCAACAATAATCTCGAAAAAAGTGACATATGATATTTACTCTTGTGCTGTAGCACAAGTGAGTGTAGCCTACTGTATAGCCTATTTTATGACGCAATTTTACGACGATTTTAAAATAACCAGCTAATCGATTCGATTAAAGATATAAAGAACCGTACAGAATGCTATATATTATAGCTAGTGTACCATTGACTACTGTACGATATTTATGAAACAGACGGCAGCAAATTTCGTATTGCTTCACAGTTATTAAATAAACATTTTTAATGAACATTTTAATATATACATAAAAATAAATGAAATGTCATTGGATACTTCTGGACCAATTTATGTCAATAAAATGTCATCTGATATATATATACAGTATATATATATCAGATGACATTTTATTGACATTTTTATGTGCATATTTTTTGTATGGTTCTAGGGGCCCACAGGTCCTAGGGGTCTCAAATTTTCCTTTCAAAAAACCATCCTTTTATAAATTTCCCCACTGAATCCCTTTAGGATATACTTTATTCAAAGTCGCACACTGATTGATGGAAGGGTTATGACATCAGGTCAGGGTGGGGTCAGGGATTTCTTTTTGCGTAAGATGTGCTGATAAGTGTGTAAGATTAATGTTTGTATGGGCTCAGATTTGGTTGGGGGTTGAGCTGTCAGAATTTCATTTAAAATGACACTGAACACAAACTTAGATTTTGTGTGCGTCGTGCTGTTAGTTTTTTTTAATAAGTAACCAAAGTAGAGTTGTTACACAGCTTTTTCCCCCAATATAATGAATGTTTATATTGATTAAACGGTGCTGTGAAGACAAAAATACAAAGAACAACATAAATGTATTATAAAATTAGTCCATATAACTTTTGCACTATATTCCAAGTCATATGATAGCTTTGAATGATGAACAAATTAAATTTTACCACTGTTGCATAATTTGATTATGCTGAAGAGCAGCATAATCATTTTTCAAAAGTCTCTATTTTTATGTTCAGTGGAAAAAGTAAAATCATATGGGTTTGGAACAGTGAGTGAATAATGACATAATTTAGATTTTTGGATGAACCATTTCTTTGAAGAAAGTGCTTTCCTTTGAAAGTTACTTTGCATCTAAGTGTAGACTGAGAAAATAGAAGATGCCAGTGACTCAAGGGCTCTGTAGATTTCCGCATGCCATTAACAGCACCATTTAAAGTATGTGATCTGTGCTTGAGACACATGATGCATTGCCTCTGTGGGGCTAGAATCTCCCGTCAGGGCTTTTCCTTGGATTTCTCTTAGAAATCTCGTGGTCTCATTAGCTGTCTCATTAGTTCTCACTCTGCTGTGTTCTTTAGTGGCTCGAAGCACATGGTCCTTTTTGGCATTGGTGAAAGGCTGAATGAAAGGTGGATCTCATCCACTTTGTTCGTTTTCAACAATAAGTGATGGTGTATTCTCTGACTGCAAAGAAGCTGTGGTTTGCTGCACATAAAATGCAACATTATGACATACGTTATAGCGGAAACACTAGTCCATAAAACACCACATTACTGGCTTGTGAGTTAATGGACATTAGTGATAATATTAGTCATGGCACTTAATCTGAAATAAAGATTATGTTTATACTAGTTGTTAGAATAAATTCCAGTGCCCTTTGTAATTAAGATATGGAAATTAGATTGTAGGTGCCATTACTTTCAATGCAGCAGGGAGACTGCAATCAAAAAGGCCTACAGAAATTTTTAGAGGCATTTAAAATTTCGAGAATTTTTAGATTTCACTTTTTAGCTTTAGTGTGACTCAGCGTTATACTGCTCATTTGAACACTGTGAGTAACCAAGCCCTGCATGCATGCTCCTTTCACCTGACCACTGCGTTCCACTCAGCCCGATTGTGGCTTTGCTGTGGGATGTGATTGTGAGTTTGAGAACCTTTTCAAGGGAGGATGTGGCTTTTGCCCCCGACTGAGAACTTCTTGCTTCCTTTTTCCATAGTATACCCAGATCTAGCCTTGCCCTGCGCCTTCCATTAGACTGCTGAAAGGAAGGTCAATTACTCCCAGCAGCCGTGCTGTGGTTGATTGTAAGGAGCTCTCACAGAAATACTATGTTGTTCTACAGAAAACGCGTGTGTGGTAGGATGTGTGTTTTTGTGTGCTCAAGTGTTTCTTGGTGAGCCTCTGTCTGTGAGTAAATGCAATCAATGTCATGCTGACTTTTAAGCTCACTGGCTGCATAGCAACTTAAGAGCACATAAAGTCTGTGGCTAGTGCTAAAAAAGCATGAGTGCCCTGCTTAAGTATGGTAACCTCCATAACTCTGATATTAAGGGGACTGAAATGTGAAGTTGTCTCAAGTACTTCTGTCTCCTTTTCTGTGAGGTCGTGCTGACTGGCAGTGCTTCTGCATGTCCAGTCTGACGTAGTTTTGGCTCTTTCAGTGGATCTTCTGTTCAGATGGACTGGCTTGTTTTCAGCATGAACTGGGCCTGGGTGAGTCAGTTCCTTTTGTTGTCATGTCTTGGACAACCTTTCATTGACACTGGGGAGTTAGGAGGAACTCTTGAACTTGGTGAGAGTCACACTTGGTGTTTTGGGATGATTTAGCTGCAGACAGAGATAAGAAGAGGAAAATAAAATACAGTATAAAGTCACTTGCGTAGGGGTTTCCTTGTTTGAGAAACATAGATACCCACAAAGAAGTTTACAGAAGAAAATGAGAAAAAGAAAGCAGTGTAGTTGATTTAAGCAGGAATTTCAAATAAAATTTGCATCAACTAAAAACGAATAAAGTCTTTTAAAAGACGTAGCCAATGATCAACATGTCTTCATAGTGAAATCTAAATGAAAATTTATATTATACTCTATTCTGTTCTATTATATTGACTGAGTCAAAATATTAACTGTTTAACTTGAGAAAAACTTTTGCAATGCCATACATAACACTTATATTGTTACGTGGTTTGTCATCCATGCCACTAGGTGTCAGTATAAAGTTCAAGACTACTGTTATATTAGTTTTTTAGAAAGATGAATGAAAGCCAGCGAAGCTTAAAAAAAAGAGAACTCAAATGATGATAAAACTCTTTGAACATTACGTGAATATTTTCTCCAACACAGCTGGAGGTTTCTACTTCTGAAAAGCTTGAGTATCTGGCAGAGGTGTATTTAATTAAAGTTGGAGATAAACTCTGCAGGACTTTGGCCTTCCAGGAGAAGCATTGGGCACTCCTGCTCTAAAGTAAATCACAAGGACTCTTATAACTTTGAAATCATTTCACCCCCCAACTCTCATTATATAATGAACACGTATTGTCAGTATTCCCAAAGGATCTTTGGATACTAATAAAACAAAATGAGAGCGACCATTGAAGGTCAATGCAAGCAATTAGTTTTCACACACTCTTGGTCTGATACGCTGCTGTTGAGTCATGCCAAGATAGTGTTCTTGTAGACTAGTGAGGTCAACACAGTTTACACAGACACAACTCATTACAGGATCAAAGTAAGCCAACCGTGTGGCACATTTGATCCCAGGCATGGGGATTGTGGGGGTTCGCTTCCTGCTCAGAGACTGTGTGCTGTGCTACGTGATAGCAGTTGAAGGAGAAATTCGTGCTGAGGGGGCAATTTGCGTTCTGACGAAAGGGGATGTGTATTTTTAGTCTTGGCCTCATCACGACAGGAAATGGGATAGTGGGCTCCATAATGTCTCAAATAACATAATTTTTGAGACATTTCTGTTTCCCTTTCTCCCAACCCTTAACACAGTTTCCCAAGTCATCCCACTAAACAATAGGTGGAACAGTTCATCCTTATTTGGGAATATCATGGCAGTGGTTTGAAAACCTCATATAGGCTAGTTTTAGCATATAGATTTGTTTATTACCAATTTGAACGTTAAGCCTTGTGGTCATCTCCGTATATTTATTATTGAAAATGAATCAGATTTTATACCAACCGTGTGGCACATTTGATCCCAGGCATGGGGATTGTGGGGGTTCGCTTCCTGCTCAGAGACTGTGTGCTGTGCTACGTGATAGCGGTTGAAGGAGAAATTCGTGCTGAGGGGGCAATTTGCGTTCTGACGAAAGGGGATGTGTATTTTTAGTCTTGGCCTCATCACGACAGGAAATGGGATAGTGGGCTCCATAATGTCTCAAATAACATAATTTTTGAGACATTTCTGTTTCCCTTTCTCCCAACCCTTAACACAGTTTCCCAAGTCATCCCACTAAACAATAGGTGGAACAGTTCATCCTTATTTGGGAATATCATGGCAGTGGTTTGAAAACCTCATATAGGCTAGTTTTAGCATATAGATTTGTTTATTACCAATTTGAACGTTAAGCCTTGTGGTCATCTCCGTATATTTATTATTGAAAATGAATCAGATTTTATTGGATGAAGTAGTAGTCTTGAGTAATACACTCTCATCCAAATGAATCCTTAGTGTGTTGGAAGTCATCTCTCAAGCATGAGTTTGAATCCAAATATCAGGTGTGATAGGAAAGACATACTTGTCTTGCTGCCCTGTCATGGGACATGCTGAGGTTGGCTGATGTCTGGACATCCATAAGGGTCAGCATTTTTAAGATCTGGCGGTGACTGGCCACTTTGAAGCCTGTTTTGTTCATTATCAGAGACCTCAGAAGTGAGAGATCAGTTCTCCTTGACCTGAATACTATGATGCCCTGGGCAATTAAGGTGTGGTGAGAATAATTACGATGTGGGATGGAGGATGTCCTCTGAGTCTGGCATATTTCAGTGTGTAGTGTTTAAAATGGGAATGTGCTGTGCTACATTCTGCTTCCTTTAATGGAAACTTCCACAAAATCCGTTGTACATTCTGGTGTGACAAAAAAAAAATATCACAGAATAAATTGGGACCAGATATCTCCTGAAGAGGCTGAAGAGGCTTTACTTTTTTTGCTTGTAATCTACTAATATAGGTTTTTAATGTTTGATTGTTGGATATTAGTGGTTGCCTGCATTTTTGGCCAACGCCAGTATGTCTGTTATACGTAAGTAATGTGGTTAAATGATAGCATTTAAATGTAATATTACACATTTCGGTAACACTTTAGTACAGGGACCAATTCTCACTATTAACTGATGCTTAGCATGCCTATTATTAACATATTGGCTGTGTCTTAGTACTTATAAAGCACATATTCTCCATGATCATAATCTACATCCCTAATACTACCCAATACCTAAACTTAACAACTACCTTACTAACTATTAATAAATAGCAAATTAGTAGTCTATTGAGGCAAAAGTCATAGTTAATGGTTTGTTAATAGCGAGAATTACACCTTAAATAAAAAAGTGTGACCCACATTTCTAATTTTAAATCAATATAAATATTTGAAAATGCCAATACACTATACTATAAAAGCTGTCAGTTCATCATTCTTGGGCCAATAATCTCAAATCAGCCTGTCCTTTATATAATATAAATAATAAATGAAATGGTTAAATGATAGCAAATGATGAAACAAGAGAAATTTCACACAATAATTTACCCCTAAAAATGTATTTGTTTATGTTTGTGTTTATTATCTGTTGACAAGGCTGTTTGTAGATTTGTATAAAGCCCCTAAAAGGACATAGTGATGTTAAAAAATTAGATGGGTGGTAAAATTATATGTCATTGCTTTTTCCTGAGAAACTTTGTGTTTGATCACAAAACCTTTGGAAATAATATGAGAAGGAAAACTATATTTCAGTGCTTTTTGCCAAGCAAATACAAAGATTCTCAGGGGAATGCAATAGTTTTGCGAGAGAACATAAAGTTTCCCGGGTGAATGCAATACTTTTGGATTTAACACAAGTGGATATTTAAAAAATCTGTTAAAATATACAAATATTGTCTGATCAATTGGTCTGAATGATAAATTGGTATATTACTAATTTCTACAAAAATATTCTTCACATTATATTCTTGTTCAACGTGACCACAATTTTTCTTTTGTGTAGGTTTTATTGTTAAGTAATGAAAGTAAGACAAAGGCAAGAAAAAAAACTTACAAACTAGCATTGTTTACACTCTTTCATCATCTTGAGTTGAAGTTAACGCAGTATGACACTGGACTAAGGGCCTTTATGAATTCTATCCAAAAGGAACATCCTCAAAACAAAGCTAAATAAAGCTCTATAAAGATCACCCACACGCTTGTTTAGGTTGTTTGTGTTCATTTAAACATGCCAGCCTGAGGATGTGGACTCCTCAGCTGAGTCTTGGTTCCTCCCAAGGTTTCTAACGAGTCTTACTAAACATCTTAGTGAGTTTTTCCTTGCTACTGTCGATGCCGTGGCTTTTCTGCTGGGGAATTCAAAGCACTATTCTATGTACATATGCTTTGGAATTATTTGTATTGTTAGATTGGTTAAATATAGTTTAAATAAATTTTAATTGAAAATATGGCATAAAATCCTTGACGTGATTTAGCTGTAGCCACAGAGACTACA
Source organism: Sinocyclocheilus grahami (assembly GCF_001515645.1). Taxonomy (NCBI): domain Eukaryota; kingdom Metazoa; phylum Chordata; class Actinopteri; order Cypriniformes; family Cyprinidae; genus Sinocyclocheilus; species Sinocyclocheilus grahami. Next base: position 350,739 of record NW_015506166.1, read on the forward strand.
GCTGGTGCTCTTCTGCTAATGTTCTCTCCACTGTCTGCTTTCTCATTCCTCATTAGTGGATTCAGAAATGTTAGTAATGGAAGCTTAGGGAACATGTCCATAGTCTGGCTCAATATGGCAATTGGAACAAGCATCTGTCGGAAGAACAGATGTGATTTGTATGTCTAGCAGTTGTTATGTGCCCGAAGACCACCAGAAACCAGGTTAGCAGAATTCACAAGCTCAGACAAGTGACTGCAGGCTGAGCCTTAGAGCGCAGAGATGTTCCAATCAGTCATGTGGTTTTTATACCACTGTCAGAAGGATAACCTATTCTTCTTGCCATAAGGAAACCTCACCAACTTCTGGCCTTACTAAAGCAGTGCAAGAATGAGATCAAAAATAATTATTTGAAACTGTAATAATAACAGTAATACATCCCTAACTGTAATAAAAAACTGTATTTTTGATCAAATAATTGCAGTCCAAGAGACTCTTCAAAACATTCAAATTGTAATTATTCCAAACTCATGACCAGTTGTGTATGTGGCTTTTTGGATTATATTTTGAGACAAACTTATTAGTTATTCCTTTGTTAAAGGGATAGTTCACCCAAAAATGAAAATCCTGTGGAAAATAAAATTAATTACTCACCCTCATGTTGTTTAAAACCGGTAAGACCTTCATTCATCTTTAGAACAGAAAGATATTTTTGATGAAATCCGAGAGCTTTCTGACCCTGCATAGACTGTAATGCAACTACCATATTCAAGGCCCAGAAAGATAGTAAGGACATTGTTAAAATAGTCCATGTGACATCAGTGGTTCAAACATAATTTTATGAAGCTACAAGAATACTTATTGTGTGCAAAGAAAACAAAATAACAACTCTATTATACAAATTCTTCTCTTCCGTGTCAGTCTTCGATGCACGTTTTTGAATTTCATCTAAAATATCTTAAATTGTGTTATGAAGATGAAGGAAGGTCTTAACGGGTTTGGAACGACATGAGGGTGAGCAATTAATGACAGAATTTTCATTCTTGGGTGAACTATCCCTTAAAGGTGATCAGCACTACTGCAGTGGATTTTATTATTTTTTATGACAGCGCTCTCAAGTACTTAATGCTGATTGCTCAATATATTTATAAATATTTTTGTGTAATGGCCGCTAAACTACATAACTGTTGCCCCAGGCATCCAATTTCCTCTCTAAATCTCTAAAACATGTAAAGAACTTGATTATAATTTTATCTTCAGTGTGTCATTTAATAGTACATTTAAAGTTAATATATTCTATATGTACTAAATTGCAGTTGACCTATCGGTAAGCCCCTCCCCTCGAACGCAGATGAGCCAATGGCAGTCGAGTATCAGTTGCACGGGGAGCGGAACTCAGACATCTTTAGGTTTCAGCGCCATAGAGAAACATTAGAAGATCCGAAGCTCGCATTGTTTTTATGGGGTTTATACTTCAAAAATGGAAAAACGATGTGGCTGGGGGACTTGTAACAGTGATTCCAGGTATCCTGAGAGGATAGGCAATAGAATTAATTTTATTCTATTTCCTAAACCCAAACAAAATGGAGCAAAATATCCCAAAGCATTCACCCCCAATCCTAATGAAGACAAAAACGTTTGTTTTCTTGTTGTCATACTCTCATTAAGTTACAATTTTCATCTGCTCAAGCAGAACGTTAATGTCATCTTGTGCTTTAACAAGGTATATCTGGCTAAAACTAGCTAACGTTAAAGTTAGTGAGTCCATACAAACCTAAATGGCAGACTGTTCTCGCATTTTGTACAGTGTAGGGCAAAAACACATAAACGAAGGTCTATATTTCACTGTCTCTTCATATTAAACTGGTTAAATGTAAATTAATTTAATCGTACCCTGCGATACGTGAACAGTGTTGATCCGGGATGTTGTTATCTGTGATCGTGACGAACGTAACATGAGGCTTCTCCCGCTTACATTGTGATCTGTAAACCCTTGCTTCCAAATGAATACCCACAATATTTGTTTTAAAATCTTTTATATATCCCTCCATGGCATATTTAAGTCTGGTGGTCCTTCTGTGTCCAAAATTTATCAAAAAGATACTGGGACAAGGTTTTCACACTGACAGCTGTCATTGTGAGATAGTGAGCAGCTCCGTTTGTTTGTCCGAGTTCGCATCAGTAACTAAGGGGGGCGGGGCTTACCGATAGGTCAATTTTGTCATTGCAAAAGTCAGTACATTTGGCTGCACGCTTTAACCATGTTTCAAAGACAGCAGAAGTATTTATAAAATTACATAAAATTATGTACTACTAAAGAGTACTACTAAAGCACTCTAAAGTTCATCTGCATATATATTTAAACTTTAATACATTTTAATTTAATTGTAATTAACATGCAATTAAGTGTCCAAAAACGTTACATTCAGTTCACATTTCTTTTGTGAGTTTATATCATTCTTAACATCGTTTGTAGGAGATGTGACTTGTCTTCCGATATTGACAGGATGATGTCTTTGAAAACTGAATTGCTCACAACCTTGATCACCTCCTTCACTAATAAGATCAGACTCTCTGCGAAAAGCTATTTGTGTTCCTCGAGATAGTACACTGAGAGCTGACGCCCAAATCCCAGCCAGTGGGATTTACAGCTGCAGAAGGACTCACGCAACAGGTAACTCCGGAGGGATGAATGATACGCTGCCTTCACTTCACTCCACTGCATTGCACGTCCCAGACGAAAAATGGGAAATCCAGAGCAGAAGTTACATTCTAATTACGTCGCCTCTATAATTCAGGTTCTCCAGATCTAATATGCAGACCGCAGTGCAGGAAATTGCCATAACCCAAATCCTTTAAAATGGGGCTACTGAAACAATGCCCTGTCTGTTTCTTCACCCTGATCGTGACTAATGACCTCCATGCCCAGTTTGAGGAGATACAGTAGATCTCAGGAATGGGCAGCAGCAGGCGGCTCCACAGCCCTGCGAGGTAATTTATGTGTTTGTGTCTTCTCGCGGCTGAACAGTTAGCCAGTGCGAGACTGGTTGGCAGGAGCCCGCCACCAAATCTGGCAGCAGGAACTCACAAACCGATCCCTCAGCAACTTCAAGCAGGTGGACGTTTGAGGAAGAAATTAATGGATTTGTTAAACATCAGTAGTTTTGCAGAGGTTTTGAAGCAACACTCTGGGCTGAATCCAAATCATGCTAATTGCAATATTTTGATAAGCATTGCCATATATTTTTAATCCATCTACAATAACAGAATAGCAGACCTTCTGTGTGCATTTGTGTCAGCAGGCTGTGCAGAGTAAGGTGTTATCTGAATTAATCTGTGTTTACAGCTGGGAGATTATTCAGCTGACATATCTCTATGTTGATGTTATTTAGTATAAAAGGCACATGGAGGCTAAACTACGATACATTTTCTCCCCAATTCTGTCTTTGTAATCTTGTCCAAATTCCCTGCAGTTTCATATTAATATGAGGTGATAAGAGTAGAGTGACATTTCAAATGGCTAAAAGTTATTAAATTGCTCAGTGCAGCTGCTTGCACTGAAGTCAACATGAAATGACATTCACAAACAATTTTGCTTATGTAATCTTACATTTCAAATGGGATATAATAAAAAATGCAGAGTGAGAGTTGATTTAATGCATCGGGAATTGATTGGATCATGCAAAGTGAAAACAAATTGTAGAGGGGTTTCTGCTGGCTGAACTTTAAGCTGCATTGATTTGCTATATGTCAGCTGTACTAGAATTGGAAAAATATATATATATTAGTTATGAGTTGTGAGATTGAAGTCTAAATTGAGAAAAAAAGTTGATGCAACATGCAAAACCATGAACAAATGGCTCTTATGAGCAAGTTCTTTAAATTAATCATTCAAACTTATGAGTTCAGTCTGATGAATCCTTTTCTGAATTAACTCATAGATACAGATCTCTAACTGATTCAACATCTAACTCTTTCAACAACAAGGATGATAACTGTAACTATGAATGATAACTATAACCAGAACTAGTTGTGTGCGATATACCAGTAGACACGATTAACCAGTAGAAATTTGTCAAGGTAGAGATTTGGTAGAGATTTTGAACCATCGTGAAGACTATCGATTATATTTTTGCCGCTTTATAGGCCTTGAATGATAAAATATACACACTTTTATGTGTCAAAATGCCCGTCTTTGAAAGTTTCCTCATAAACACAGTAATTTAGTTCTTAAGTGAAAGCAAACAGCTGAGAAAGGAAATACATGTGTGCCAGTATATTGGATTCAGGCAGCTCTTAAAGTGACAGCAGTCTAATATTCCTGCTGTCTGTCATTCATTCGTTCATTCATTCATGTTAATCAAACAACAAAAGAGAGTAAATGTCTCTCTGCTCTTGACTTTTTTAACTTTAATAAGAATAAGTATATATTTAATTTACACTGAAGAATATGCAGTTTTTATACATTGATTTTGTCCTATTGCTTGTAATTGTTTCTTATACTTATTCAATAACTGTTTACTTGTCTTCATTGAGCAAGATTTTTTTAGGCTAGTATTAGTTTATTGTGATATTGACACTGATGACAAGGATTATGAAATTTCTATGGTAACGACAATTTTGATATCATAAAGACCTTATTTAAAGCAAAAATAACTATATCCTGATGTATAATCATTACTGTGAAATAAAATTACTCATATTGTGAAATAAGATTTTGTCATATCGCCCTTCCCTAACTATATAAAATATATAGTTGTAAAGTCACTATAATATAAGAATAGACAAGGCCACATTAGTGATAATGGCACAGAGGAACAATATCATTGGAATCACTTTCACAATGTTTTTTTCCAGCTGATGAATGATAAAACATTTTCAGCCAATTAGAATCCACCCTGCTTTAAACAGCTCAAGCATTAAAGTGGCAGATGACAACTGCAGCACACTTATAATAAACACAATTTTGCCGTGCGTTGATGTGGATGCTAATATAGTTATCTTTATAGTCTATATCTTTATCATTATTGGTGTAAATGGGCCTTTAACTGTAAGTTATTACTCTCAGTGATGTCCGTTTTTAAATGAAGCACATTTTAGTACATGTGCATCAAGAAATGTAGCTCAGTAACACAAATAAAACAGTCTTTATCATTGCAGTATTTTATCCTTTCAAACTGACTGTAGTTTGTAACATCTCTGTAGCTTAAATAAGTCCTTAGGTTACTTTCAGTGCCTGTGTCTTTAATTTAGCCATCATTCATTTGTTGCTTTTGGGCACTCTGTAAAAGATATCACCACTTTATACCCTTTGGGAAAACAATGGCACGAAACCTAATACATACTCATTCTATTTAAGCTACTGCCTGAGGGGTCATTAGACAAATGCTAAACCTCTTTGTTGTTTCCCACTCCCTTACACATTATTTCCACATTGGGAAGAGATCCTGAGGGGCTGAGAGTCAAACTCATGGTCCAGCTGCTCTATCGGTGTGGTTCTCTCGCAGCTCCAGTGGCTTCTGTCAAAGAGTATTTCTTGCAGTTGAACGTGATCAATGTTTATTTTCCAGCAGAGAGCTAACGAAAATCTTATCTGAATTTTAATACACATTTAGAGAGATTTCAGGTCGAGGGGTTGCTCATCTGTACAGTATTTCAGAACAGTGTTTCAGCGGAAGTAGATAAGCTGACTTTTATGAGTGCCATTGCAGTGTTGCAGTATTTGTGTGTGTGCGTTCACCTTCTTTACAGACTGCACAGGAAAGTTTGGGAGCCGACATAACAAGATGAATTATGTTTTGGCCTGAGTATGAGGCAGATGAATAGAGGATAGGATTGGCACTTGCAGGCTCCATATAAAGTGTATATTGCGACGTAAAAGCTCCTGCCAAATACGCATCAATAAGGTGATAGATAATAAAGCTACAGACTTAGGTCAACAAGCTGTTAAGAGGTCCTATTGTTATCTATCGAATTCCACATCTATAACGAGCAACTCTAAAGAGGCGAACCTTGATTATTCCCTGAGAATGAATTTTTCCTGAATGTGAACATCCCAATGCTCTTGAAACTGAATGCTTTACATAGCCTTTAAACACTGCTTTTCCATCTGGGCTTTTGCTTGCTGCATAAAAGGTATTTCAGAGACTTTAAAAAAGCTTGATGTCTGTTTTGAGAAATATTTTATTCTTCCAGACTTTCATTTAGAGAGGAATTAATATTAAAATTCTGGCCGATAAAGATACTGTAAGTCGATAATAACTCTCATGCTAACTTTTGCTTTTGTTTTTATTTAATTATTTTAAAGGATTTTCCCATGTTAGCCTGCAATGTTCTGTTAAAGTCTGAATGCTATCTGTCTGTGTGTCTGTCTATCTAGATATTTAAATTTTTTATTAATTTAAATAAATTAAAATAAAACACAAAAAAATGTAATCTGTCATTTTAGATGCTAAACTGAATTTATGCATCACAACATCATAAGTTATGCTAAAAATCAATATTTATTTTAATTTGCTTAAGAAACAGTGTTATTAAATTAGAAGAAAATTAACTTTAATCGAGTTAAACTGTAAAATGGGCATGAATGATTAAATATGCAATATTGACCAGTACCGAAATTAAAAAAAAAAATCAAATATCGATCAATAATCCATATGGTACCATAGTTCAAATCTATTAGCATATTTATTACTGACATATCGCTCGAGAATTACTGATATAAAATGATAATTAAACTTTATTTGGAGTACTACTTGTGCACAATGCACATTTCTTAATATTAAGCCTAAAATGTGTATTAATGTCACTATTGATGAGGATTGTATGATCTTTGAATAATATCTGTCTTTAAATGCAAGATATTTGTAGCTAAAGTATACTTGCAATAGTTCCACTTTAGCACAATCAAATATACTTACTACTTTCATTTCCCTGAAGTGTATGCCATTTGATGCCAGTACCAGTGTAATAAATTAGACTGTAGTGAGCATGAGTGTACGGCTCAATATAAACAGCATACCTTTCCAATAGGTGGCTGTCTATTTTCTTTCAACGTCATGATCTGTTCCTGGTGTGTGAAATGCTTCAGTTAATGCTCCAGCCCAAATGTTTTATATATTAAGATCTTGATTTCATATGTCAGCTCTCAGTTACATTAGTAAGTTATGCTGCTATGTATATTCAAAGAAGCACTTAGCTCATTTAAAGTGGAATGTGAAATAGTTTTGTGTGCTTTTGTGCGTGTGTCCTTCTCTCATGTCTCTATTCTTTCCTCTTGTGCTCTGATGCTGTGCCAATGTGGATGAAGGCCGCTGGTCCCTTTCTGTGTGACCCACATAACCATAAGTGCTTCTAAAAGCCTGAGTTCCTCTAAGGAGATGTGCTCAGGGTTGACCTCGATGTACCACTTTTTTCAAACACTCCATCTCTGTGTCATCTTGCTCAGGCCAGTAACTTGATAACTGTAGGTGTTTACAACTGTGAGTGGTTTTTCTTCACGATTTAGCAATGCTTACTAATGCAAGCATCACTATTAGTCATATTTAGATACTATATTTTCCAAATAGGCCTAAATGAGAATTCTGTCATCATTTACTCATCTTCATGTCATTCTAAACTTGTATGATTTTCATAGACTTTCATCATAGATATACGTTTAACTTGGACCTGTAAGAAATCACCTAGCAAACACACCAAACAGCATTGTAATAACCTATTAGGACTGCATGATTAATCAGAATAAAACCAAATTTGCGATATGGCTTTGTGTAAATTATTATATTTGTAATGAGAAGTGCTTAGAAGCTGGCTGCATTAGACTGCATTTTCCACCAAAATAAAAGCTTGATGGTTTAACGATTGTAGAATAAAGAAATTAAGACAGACATGTGTTTTTTTGTTATTTTACAGTATTACAAAAAAAAAAAAGATTATTTTTATTATATTTTTCTTAAATACTTTTAGTATTTTTTTTATTTTACAGTGAAATATTACACTTTACTAATATTACATATTTCAATAATAATATTTACATATTATTTTACAGTCATTGATTGTAATATCAATTATTATAATATTTTAAATAAATACTAATTTATAAATTTTAATTCACAGTAAAATATTTATAAAATAATTTTGCATAATAATAATAATGATGATGATGATTATGAATATATTTTATATATATATATATTTTACTGTAAAATAAAAAATGAGTATCTAGGAAAAATATAATAATTGATATTACAATCAATAACACTATAAAATAATATACATTTTATTATGTATAATAATAATTATTATTATTTGTATTTGTATTATTATTATAATTATAAATATAATTTTATAAATATTTAACTATAAAATAAAAATTATTATTTAGGAAACATATTATAATAATTGATATTACAATCAATGTGACTATACATTTTTTATTACAATTTTATTATGTAAAATAATAGTAATAATAATAATATTATTAATAATAATAATTATTATTATTTTATAGTCATGTTGATATATAATCACAACATTTTTGACCAAATTGTGCACCCCTACTAACAGCACTTTTTAAAATCATATTTTAAATCGCATTTGCAATTTTTATCAGAAAAAAAATCACAATTTCTATTTTTTCCCCCAAATCAGACAGCACCACCACCTATCACACAAAATACCGTAGAAACCGCATAGAAATGCGATAAAATACTCAGAACACTCAAGCATGGTGGTGGTGATTTTTGCGCGGACAAAGTTACGTTTTCATTCACTTTTCTTCTTGAAATTGAGAGATGCTTGTATTCTACATAGTCATATACAGCTTACTCATCGAGTCACTGCAAGAAAGCATTTCATTAAAGGCTAGTCAATATTGTCTTTTGTTGAACAGAATAACCCTCCATCATTGCATGTAATGGACTGCATTCCTTCTGCAGCCACAGTGAAAGCTAATTATTGTTCCTGAAACAATAAACGACAGATGAGCAGTTATACTCTTTCAGCACCATCTGCAACTCTATCCAGCTTATGATGCAACACACACATATACTGTATATATGCACGTGTGGACACACACACATGTGCTCACGCACGGGTCACAGAGGTCATCCCGTCTCCAGTGATTATCAGGCTTACACGCTCAGAGCGGGTCCTAGTCGCTTTTGTTTATTATGATCAAGCGATCTGCCTACAGTACGCTGGCAGGGATGCCAGGAATTTCTTTATACATCTCTCGTGAGGGTGGAGGAGAGATGGTGTAATAACGGCACACTACAGCCGACGTGTCGGAAAGCTTGTTAATGGAGGTGTAGGTCATACGCTGGGGGAGATGCTCAGAGCTCATGTGTCCATCTGTCTGCTTATGCCATATTTTTCCTGCATATAATCTCTTTTCTCTCTCTCTCTCTCTCTCTCTCTCTCTCTCTCTTTTTTTCAAACACTCCATCTCTGTGTCATCTGGCTCAGGCCAGTAACTTGATAACTGTAGGTGTTTACAACTGTGAGTGGTTTTTCTTCACGATTTAGCAATGCTTACTAATGCAAGCATCACTATTACTCATATTTAGATACTATATTTTCCAAATAGGCCTAAATGAGAATTCTGTCATCATTTACTCATCTTCATGTCATTCTAAACTTGTATGATTTTCATAGACTTTCATCATAGATATACGTTTAACTTGGACCTGTAAGAAATCACCTAGCAAACACACCAAACAGCATTGTAATAACCTATTAGGACTGCATGATTCTAATGCGCATGCCATCATATGCCCCTACTGTAATCAGACTGAGAGATAAGTGTGTGATTCCTGTGTGACTCTCATTAACTGTCATGATTAAAACAGCAATAGTGTCAGAGCGCTTGTCTTGTGGTTAGCTTGCAAACTGAAACACACAAAATTTGGTGAATTTGATTGTTTGGAGCTTCAGTTAGATGATGTGATTGTAGATTTTTTAAAGTTCTTAAAGATGTTTTTATTTGTATTATTATTATTTTGTTTAAAAAAAAAAGTGAATGGTGTTTGACCATGCAAAATTAGTTGCTATACAATTGCTGGGGTGTTCTGGGTGACACCTATCAAGCTATTAGACCATGTATGAAACAAATAATTATGCAAGTTACTAAACACTGGTGATGTATAACTTTGAAACATTATGTCGTCATCATATCCAGAGTGACCTTCAGTAACTGATGATTCTGGAAGTCTGGACAAAAATATTTCAAACCTGGAAGACTTTGGGCATGTAATGCCATTGTTGTTTCCATGTTTCTTAATGTCTGTTCATATAATGCAAGGATTCCTAAAGTTTTTGTGAGCCAAACCCCTTTGACATAAAATATTTACTTGAAACATCTCTGAGGAAGGTAATATTTCAGTAATTTAACACATTCACATGTTCACAATTTTCTGATGTCGGTTAATTGTCACGTTGACATGCAGGTAAACAAATAAAATGTTTCTATATTTAGAGTTCAATTGTTTAAATTATTTTATCTATCTATATTTTTATGATTTAATTAATTATTAGCTTTTTATCAACTTGCAAACCCATTGCATTCTTACATTAAGCTCAGTTTGGGAAACCCTGGTTTAATGTAATGTTGAATGCATTGCCATTTTAAAAACGGAATATATTTTCTTTCTCTTCGTTTTTTTTTTATATATCAATTTGCTACATTTAATGGTAAGTTTAAAATAAGTTAGATAATATCTAATCTAAAAAAATTGTCAGAATACATTACCTAAAATGAGTAACCTAGATTATGTTACTAACTACAGATTTCAGTAATGGACTACAATTTGTAAGTAATCCACCCAGCACTGAGAATACAGATATTAAACCAAAAATGTATGAATTGATATGTTACTTTTTTGAAGTAAATTTATTAAATGCTATCCTTCCGTTAAAAAATAGTTCCTGACATAGTTCCTCTTAATTCATTACTAAACAGTTAATTTTGCTGAAATACATGATACATGGAATAGTTTTGATGATATATTGATTGTTTCTGTTGCTAAAATGCAGTGGAGTACCTGAAAGCCATACTCAAGTAAAAGTACAGATATCCTACCAGTAAAGTAAAGTAAAGGTACAAGTAAATGCAAAATGGAAAATAAGCAAATAAATAATATAAAATGTTCATACACAGCTTGAGTAGCAAGATTGTGTTTCGTTTGAACTCTTTCTTCCATTTTGCATTTTTGGGTAAGAATAAGAAGCACTTCAGCACTAAACACTACTTAGTGTCTTTCATTCCAACATAAGAAAACATTTCTGGAATCTGCATCTGAAATAGAATTGAGATGTATTTACACAGTTTAATGTAGGCCTATTTCAGAGGGGACATGGATGCATTTAACCCGCAGTTACAGATGAATAAATAATGTTTTATTTTTAACATAAAACGCTGAATACTGTTATTTGAAATTATTTTAAAGCATAAAAAAATTGTCGAAATGTGAAATTAAAACCGCCAGTAGGTGACAGCAAGTGACTGTTAATCAGTGTCATTGAGATTCAACTGATTTATTCAAACAACTGATTCATTCAGAAACAAAGCATTTGACTGTGTTAATGAGTGAATCACTGAATCATTTATTCAACCGATTCATTCAATAAGTAAACACCGCGCCCAAAACAGTGCTGTGATCTTTGTTTGGAACTATTTACGTTAGCAAAATTGAGCAAAAACAAGCATTATTATGTATAAAATGTAAGTCACTTATTGCTTTACTGAACTGAACTCATGCTGATATCTGCAAAACAATGGTACTCTTTGTGTGATAGATTAAGTTAACTATATTAAATTATATAAATATAAAAAGCATATAGAAGCATTTTTGCCGTCTACAATTTAGAATGCCTGGAATTTTGAGTTTTAATAGACTAATAAATCAACGTGCGTGCACTCCGTGTGTGATTTGGTGATATAGCTTACTTGATAATGTCTGATCGCACATCATTACAACAACACTTACCATATTATCGCAGACGATGCTGTATTGCACACCCCAGACTCGACTTGAGTGGAAAATGAATTGTTTGCACATGATCGTGAGTCTAACTTGCAAACGCCAGACCACTGATTCGTCAAACCTGCTTTCCTGCAGTCCGTGTTCTTCTGACTTCTGACTATTTTGTAGTAAGTAACAAATATGCTTCGGGGAAATGTATCGGAGTAAAAGTATACATTTTAATGAGGAAATGTAGTGGAGTAAAAGTAAAAGTTGGCTGAAATATAAAAACTCAAGTAAAGTACAGATACTCCCAAAATATACTTAAGTACTGTAACAAAGTATTATTACTTTGTAGCATTACACCACTGCTAAAATGTCACCGTTGGGTGAAGTGGTCATGACAGTGCTTTATCGTGAATAAAACACAGCTGCTGTGTGATATATATAGCCTATAGTATAACACACAACAGCTGTGTTTTATTCACGATAAAGCACTGCCATGACCACTTCACCCAATGGTGACATTTTAGCAACAGAAACAATCAATATATCATCAAAACTATTCCATGAATCATGTATTTCAGCAAAATTAACTGTTTAGTAATGAATTATGAGGCACTATGTCAGGAACTATTTTTTATATTCTTTCAGTCAGTGGAATCTTCCACCCAGTGAGGCTGGGGTTATGACAGAGACTTGGATATGGCAGTTTGCATAATTTCCCAATGCCAATCATTTCCTGTCCTCTCTACTGTCCCATCAATAAAAATGGTAAAAAGGCCAAACACCTCTCCATACACACCCAGCCATTGCTCTTGCATCTCTCTGATGGGCAGCCAGCTGAGATCAGCCGAAGTCCCTGTTGGCAAGATGTATGAAATGACATCTACAATGTGAGCTGACTGAAGGGACCTCACTCACCGAGGACACAGCCTCATTCTTATTTTTACCTCCTTCATTAGCGTCCTTTCTCCATCTTCCTCTCACTCTCTCTCTCTTTCTTTTTCTCAGTCTGTTCTTGTTATTATGACCTCTAGCCCCTCCCTCTCTCTTGAGTAATGTGAAGCAGATTCATTGATTCAGGTCAGGGCCCGACCCCTGCTGTCTTTATTAAAAGCCATACCTGACAGCTGGAAGAAACGAGTCCTGCTGTGTAATGCTCTCAAATGTTAAACCAAATCTAGAAACATCTAGAAATGGCTTTAGAGTCTTTTCAGACACTGATGTCACGTAAGGATTGTTTAGCAGCTAAACCGTGATTTAAAATCTGCATTTAGATTTACTGTGTTGTACTACACTTGTGGAATGAGATTGGCAGGCAGCCTTTAGCCTCTGTAAGCTCCGAAATTTGATGGATTGGGGATTTCAGTGGTGTTTTTAAGGAGAATGTCTGTCCTTTGGCTCATGGGAGATGTTCTTGTATATTGTCAAAATGTCAGCGCAAGGATTCATTTTGTGAAGTGTGTGTGAGTGGTGAAAAAAAACTGGTTGTAATTTCTTTCCTCACTACCACACAGAAGGGGAAAAAGGCTGGTAAAAATAGAAAATGGCTCTGTTCCAAAACATAGTGAGCTGCCTTATTGTCAGCTGCCTTCTAAAAAAGTATACTAACTTCATGGAACCTCGGACTGATTGACCTGAATGAACTTGAGCACTCTATAAAGGCAGCCACACAAATAGCACTCCAATACAGTTTACCATTAACATGTTGCTAAGCTAACAGTGCACTACTCTGATAAGCATAAAAAATTGACTTTTTTGTTGTTGTTGTCATTTTAAACCAAGCACAAATCCCACTCCCCATTTGCTTTCATTGGGCAACTCAATCACATAGTTACCTGTCAAGAAAAGGTCAGACTTCATTGATTCAACTCAGAGCACAGAAAAAAACATCCAGCCGCGACAAACAATAATGCTACTTATCAACACTATACCAAGGTTAAGGTTAGGGATAAGGGTTAGCAGGGGTGCACATAAGGTTTTCAGTCTGGTTCTCATGAGAGCACCTGCAGATCTGGTTTGGTGCACACACTACACATAGTGTGACGCGTTAAAAATAACTGTAAAAATAAAATAATTAATATGTGCGCATGCGGCCAAAATACACAGTACCCACAAATATTGTAATATAAACCATATTAAAATATAATTTTATATAATTATAAAAATGTAATTCCTATTTTAAATGCTTTTTTTCTTTTTAGAATAAAATATATTTATAATATACTTTTCTCTCAATTCGTCTGTCAGTTTATTTTCTTTGTCTGTTATTTAACATGTTATTTAGTGTGAATGTTTATATCGAAGTCCCCTTCAAACATATTGACAGACTAAGGGCCAGATTTACTAAACGGCAAATAAGCGTTACGAGCGCAATTCCATAAAAGCGCAGATGGGAGGAGAAAATTCTGCGGGTGATTTACTAACAATGCACACATTAAAGAACACAGACGCAGGCAGATCATTTCCATAATGACCAGCACAATCTACCAAGAGCAGCACAAATTACTGCCTGCTTTAAGACATGCATTTTTGGGCTTTAAATAATGCCGCAAATACCAGTAATTTGAAGAGCGCAAACATTAGTAAATTGCAATGCGTGATTCATTTTAATACTCTCCTCCCATAAATTTTGCGTCAGAAAGGGAAACTTCTACAAATGCATTTTCAACAAGGTCAGGTGCAAAATTAACTGTGTCCACGCCTTTTCAGCGCTAATTCTTCACTGCGCGTCTTCTCCTGACAGTACTATTTTAACCTAATTTTAATGCCAAAAGACATTTACGCTGGTGCAATCTGTTAGTAAATCCGGCCCTAAACTGTAAAATGGACTGTGGGCCAGTAAGACTAATGTGCAATGAAATGAAAATAAAACAAATAATAATAGACTTCTAAAGCTACTTTATAATATCTATTAATTGATTTTATCCATCTTTATAATGTATTGTCTTTTGATCACTGAGGGGTTTTCTCAGCAAATATTGAAATGCTGTATGTAGTATGTTATTAATTTGATTCAAACTGTTAATCAGTTGACAGCCTTGAATTTTTTCAGAGCATTATGGGATTGCCTTCCCCACAAGGGATACATCCTGAAATGGTGGTGTATTAAAAGCCGGCGAAATTATGCTATCTTCTTTTTGGAACAGCTGGGCGGCTATGATTTCTTAAAATGCTGCCTACAGAGACAACTCAATAGGTTTTGGAACAGGACTTTTGGGAAAAAAAGAGAGCGAGAATTTAAAAAGGGAGATGGTTCATGCAAAGGTTGCGCAATTAGAATGAAACTTTAGAGGAATTAAAAGGGTCTTAAGCAAATTAAATGAAGGAAGGGATAGAGCTGGCAGATTGTAAAGGAAGAGGCAGAGAAAGAGATGGCGGCTGATTTAGAAAGATCAAAAGTCGCTTGTCGGGTCAGATTGATTCTCTGATTACCTCTGTTTCTCATAAATGGACGAGAGATAGAAACGCAGGAGTGGGGAGAAAAATCAATTCTGTCATCCTCTTTCCTCTGCCTTTTTATAGATGCAGGAATAAGATACTCTTGTTGTGAGATTCATATTTTGGCTCTTTCTCCCCTCCTCTGATACACTCTAACTCCCTCCTTTCATTTCTCTTTTCTCCTCTCGGCCTTGCACTTTTATTTCACTGGTGTGCAGTGGCTCATTTACTCTCTGCTCTCTTGCTGGCAGGGATTTTAATGAGGCTCTTGTGTTTCAGATATTCAGCCTCCTCAGCTCTCAGGCTTTCCCACACAACAAAAACAACTCCGGGGCGAATTCACTGAACAGTTGCGGCACTTTTGAATGCGGTACACTAAGTGTTCGCAATCATGCACTAAATGCACTGATCATTTAAATGAAGCATGTTTGTCAAGGCAAACATAGCTGTTTTGTTTATATTGTGCTGACCGATACTTCAGGTGCCACTATACTGACACCTGATGGTGCAGATGCAGCACTGAGCAGACGCCAGTTCTTTGTGAATTTACACCTCTGTCTTTTTCCCAGAGAGCACAGCATTCCTCTCCTTTTCATCCATCCATCCCTCCACAGTTGGATTAGCAGTCCAGATGTTGCTGACCCGCATAGAGTAGAGGAACAGCTGTCTGCAGGATGGGGTGGGAAGGCTGTCCTGGATTTTAACAGTCACAGAACAACCACTAACACATGTGGGACACTGTGGAGAGAGACAGGATTAACCCTTAAGCCCAAACATCCAGAGGGAGGAACAAGAGAAACTGCAAAGAACAAGAAAAGGAGAAATTCTGTGTGAGGTTGCGAGGGGGTGTGTGCACCAGCGTGCCTCGGCATATCTGACTCTCTTGTATCTGCAATCATCAGGGGTTTTCAAGAGCACTTGTCCCACTTCTATGTCATAAATAAGCTCTGTTTGTAATTTGTTTTTTGTGCACTTTTGTATTTGCAGACTTTTCCAGATGAACATTTTATTGCTCGTTCATAACACAGGAGGCTTAAAGTCAACATGAAATCAGATATGATCCCATTTACTTTTTTCATGCTCTTGCCTGGTATTACAGTGAATGATTTATCAGTGTACATTAGGTAAAAACATTTATAATATTTTTTTCTACATTAATAAATGCTGTGTTTTTTTTAAAGATTAATCAAAGAAACCTGAAAAATGTAACAGGATTTCCATACAAATATTAAGCAGCACAACTGTTTGACATTGATAATAATAAGAAATGTTTCTTGAGCAGAAAATCAGTATATTAGAATGATTTATGAAGGATCATTTGACACTGATTGACATGGGAGACTTTGCCAACACAGGAATTAATTACATTTTAAAATATATTAATAAAATATTTAGAAAACCGCTATATTGAATTGAACAGATATATTGAATTTCACAATATATTTTGATATTTTTACTGTATTTTTGAGCAAATAAATGCAGCCTTGGAGAGCATAAGAGACTTCACTAAAAACATTAAAAAATCTTACCAACCCCAAACTTTTAAATGGTAATAATAGAATCGAGAATAGCATAAAAGACCGTTCTTGCTCAAATCTCTGACTTCTGAGAGCAGACTTGCTGAGTGCGATCTTGGCTAATCTAAGCGTAGTTTGAGAGCTTGTTGAAAACCCTAGGGAAGACTATTAGGGTGTTTTTTGCAAGAGAAAATTATAAGAAGCAGGATATTTAACCTCCTTTCTAAGGAGAAACACAATATTTAAAAGATCTCACTGGGGATTTTCCCTTTGGGATTGGCCAAGGGACAGTTATGTGAGAAAATGTGAGTGGATGAAGTCATTTAAACCTTTATACATTGCCCTCATCTTCCTCCAGATGTCTTTTGTTCCAGTCTTCTTGGCTGGAGCTAAGGACATTTTATTTAGGCAGGCTCGGTTCAGCCTTCCTTTATTAAGTCTAATGAGTGTAGAGTGCTAAAACTAGCGTGACATGTCACAATGTGAGTGATGACATTCAAGCCCTGGGGAACGGCACTCCTTTCAGTATATCAGCAAGGTGTCTGCTACGCAGAGAGAGAGACATGTCGCTTGACATTGCACTGATAGCCAGTTGGAGTTTTTCAGGCGCAGATGCAGACGCAGTTACTTCGTCCTGTAGTTTCAGTTTTATATTACCTCTCCATTTTCTGGTTCCTGTAGAAGGCAACATAGAACACAATTGCTATAGACATCCAGCAATTATCCAAAGGGCTGGTTAAGGCACAAAATGAGATGGCATAATGGAAACAACATGCACGGCACAGAGCCATTTGCGTGTCTGCTGGTCAGTCTAGCACCAACACTCGGCGGTGATGCTCTTTCATCACCACTGGGCCTGCCGCCAGTGTAAGCTGCTCCTGCTCTGCATTCTTGCCATTGTTGTTATTTTTTCTTTCCCATCAGCCCTCCCCACCCACACTCCCTCGTTGGCCTCGTTGTGATCCCTGTGCTAAATCATTTGCTGTAGCTTCAACCCTAAATGGCAAAGTCTGGAGATCAGCCTCAAGCTATAAGTATAAAATGTTTGGGACATACAATCACAGGACTCAGCTGAGGTTAAAGACTTTGAACCTTGGAGCCTGATGAAGTGGGGACAAAACCAATGCCATTATTCTGTGGTGGCCTTTTGATTTTGCAAAGATAAGCATGTATGAACTTGTAAATGTAGGATCACTATAATTGCAATTAAGGCCGTACAATTTTGGGAAAATGTTTAGATTTTTCAGATAAAATGGCTATGCCGATTAAAAAAAATTCTGGGCTTGTTTGTAAGGCTGCATGGACAGTTTGGCCACAATGTTATGATTATATATCACTGTAACATTAAAAAAGTATTTAAGAAAAATAATATAATAATAATATTATAACAGTAATTTTATTTTAGAATAAAACTAATATTACAATACTGACATTTATAGCTAGATTTTTTTCTTTTTCTTTTTTAAACACTGAACATCAAGCTTTTTGGTGGAAAACTGCAGGAAGCCATTATAGCTTCTCCTTTGTCGACGACAGCCGGTTTGTAAGTGCTTCTCATTACAAGTTTGGGATGATGAACAGTGCATGTTGCATTCCCAAATGCATGTTATAGGCATCCCAAATACAGAGCAGATGGAGTTTTTGCGGAGCAGCATTTACTGTGACTTGAGCCGCTTCGAGAAACTGAAGATACCGGCTCATGAACTGCTCACGTGTAAATGAACACAGTGCTATGCTTCACTCTGAAATAAATTTAATTACATTGCAGTCTTTGCGTCATATTACCATTTCAGATTTATTGTGATTACGTGTGCAGCACTCATCGCAATTGGAAAATAGTTAACTTTAATACATTTAGACTGACTTACTTGAAGGGATAGTTCACCCAGAAATGAAAATTCTGTCATCATTTGCTCACCCTCATGTCATTTCCAACCTGCTGTCTTTCTTCTGTGGAACATAATACAAGATATTTTGAAGAACTGCTTTTTTGTGGCTGGTTTTATTGCAAACCCACTTCTAGTTACGCCCCTAAACTGAAATCTGAACTTTATCACTGTTGTTTCATAAAACAATGACTTCTCCCCCAGATCATGCATCTGGAGAGCTAAAAAAAATAGTTTTAAATTAGGTTTTCCTCATCTGATCCCTCTCCGCTGGAGTTTATTTCTCCCTCGAGAGTACATGCACTCAGCATGGGGTAGGAAAATCGAATCAGATAGACTGCTATCATCCGTAATCGTGCAAAAATTAGCATCCCTGAAAGTGATACAGTTTGGAGGATGTTCTTTTTCTCAATGCTTATGTAAGGTAATTTAGCTTAAACTCAAACCGGGCTTTTGCCTCTATCGCATACTGTCAGATAATCTTTCTTCATTGAGCTCATACTGCTCCCTGTGCGTTTGAGATAAATGTGCCTAGTGCTCAGTGCTGGATGCTTTCATATATCTTGGAGAGTCTTGTTTGTGTGTACTGATCCTCCTCCAGTGTTTTTACCGCGGTGCACTGCGCGGTCTCGGATCGCTGCCCATCTCGCAGTAATTGTGGGCGGCTCTGTTATTAATCAGCGCAGGTAGCTAACTGTGTTCTCAAAACATCATGAGAAAACGGCTGTTTTTCTGCCTCACATTTGGACCAATTAATTTGTACATTTCCTTTTGCAGCGTTACAGACGTTTATGTATTTTTATCAGAGCACTTTTTGTGCCCAGGAAGTGAGAATGAGTCAGATCAGAAGGGTACTAATTCACTAATGGATATGTTCATACACACACATATACGAACACACGTTCGCACACAAACACACTGTCTCTAATTATCCATGTAATGTCAGGGGAGACATTAGAGTTCACTGAGCCCTGATGGGTGTCACACCAGAGCAAGAGAGTTCAAACACACGTTGTTATGATTTGGAAGATGCCTGTGGTTTTTAATTAGCTGAAATTTCATGTTCACGATGCCGTGACGGCGTCTAATCACTTGACCCCTGGCCTCATAACTAAAACTCCTTACCACTTGAACTTGTAACCTAGTCTAAAATGTTTTCAGGTCTCATCTCATTGGCCCTCGTATCATTTTTGCCGACAGGTCTGACCCGGGGCCTCGGTGTTGTCACTGCGCACACAGAGACGTATCATCATGGGAAAACAGAACAGCAAACTCAGGCCCGAGATGCTAGTGGACCTGAGGGAGAACACGGAGTTCACTGACCACGAGCTGCAGGAGTGGTACAAGGTGGGAACATCTTGAGACATGCACAGGTGCCCCTAAAAAGTATCTGGGTACTTAAGCCACACAACATTTATTAATTTCATTGCATTAGCAAACAAAATATCAAACCAAGCATCAACAAATTATGCTAGATCTTTTCTCAGACCTAATTACACTACTGAGACATTTTGCATTTACTTTTTTGGTTTTCATTGTGAACGTATACATTTAAAGGTGTTTTATTTATTTATTTTTTCTTGAAAATCTCCACTTGGTTTGATAGTGTGTTATCTAATGCGGTGACATTCATACATTTTTAAGTGCACAGCAAAAAAATATTTTCCTACATACATCCCATATACTTATTTTCCAATAAAAATATCTAAACTTGACAAATGACAAAGATATTAGGTGTTGTTTTCTGAAAAACATATAAAAATTAATTGAGTTTCTACATAAAACAAGAAAAAACATTTGCCAGTGTGGTAAGAATATTAAATTTAATTAATTTGATTTTTTCTGACCCCACTGGCAGATATTATTTCTTGTTTTACTCATAATCTCACTTAATTTTCATACATTTTTTTCACATGTTTTATATATCCCATTTTGCTTTACAAGTAAATGCATCTTAATTAAATAATATTTAGATATATGTACTGGAAAGCAATACAAAAATACTAGGTAGGAAAATCAAATTTGCAGTTGGTGCCTTTTGTCCAAACACTTCTTGGGGCCCCGTACATGGATGGTAAATGATTAGACTTATAAAGATACAAATAAAGATACATTCATGGCCACCACAATACTGTTACAACAATTTACATTTTAGGCAGGAACAACAGTTTGTCACTGGGACAGTAGCCTTAAAGGAGCAACTTTGAACCTTCTACCCCAAAAAAAGTGCGTATCGACACGTTGGAGTAGTATTATGTACCCTTAAGGTACTACTAAAAACATTTTATAGGTACAAAGTTGTCCCTTTAAGGGTACTGTCCCAGTGACAAACTAGTATTGTATCGGTAGCACTTTATTTTACAGTCCTGTTACTCATGTACATACTATGTACTTTTTATAGTAATTACAATAACTAGTTAATAACTAGGTACTAACCCTGAACCTACCCCTAAACCTAAACCTATCCCATGTAGTTACCTTATATTACAGTACTTTCTTAGGTAGGTACATTATAAGTACACTGTCAGTACATGTAAGTTCAAGTACAGTAAAATAAAGTGCAACTATTGTATCATTTTTTGCAAAAAAATTTCTGAGAATATAGGTCTATGTGTTGTTTATACATAGACTATATGCATATTTGAACATAAAAACCCTCTCCCAAACATATTGTTAAATATAGCATTTAATGTATGCCTCTATAAGTGGTGGTCATGGGAAATGACTTACTTATCCTACCCTGGAGGGTGCCTCAGAGGAGACATGAATGCCGCTTGTACAAGAAGGTTAAGGGCCAATGTATGTCTATATACATTAATTTATGAGCTGACCAAATCACTTTCTATAACAGCACAAGAATGATAAAATACACAAACTATATAATTACATTAGTGCTGAAAACAGTTCCTGTCTTTATTGGGAAGCAAAGAGAAATATGAAATTGTATGGTGAGTTCATTTTAGTATTAAAAAATCACTTTAAAACAAAGTGTAATTTCTGCAAGTAGGAACTTCCCAGGAGGACATGAATGCAGCAATAGATCTTCCCACTTGGTATTAAACCGGCAAACACTTGGCTGATTGTGAAAGTTGAAGGCTTAAATGGAAATTACAGCATCATCATGAGAAATTATTTATGAGTTTGGGGGTTTTGGGATGCTTGTATCTGACCTGAGATGTCATATACTAATAAAGGAGCCTCTTAAAACATGCCACTGATGGCAATATATGTTGTTCACTCTTAACAGGGGTTTCTGAAAGACTGCCCCACTGGGCATTTGAACGTTGAGGAATTTAAGAAGATCTATGCCAACTTCTTCCCATACGGTGATGCCTCTAAGTTTGCTGAGCACGTCTTTCGTACGTTTGACACCAACAACGATGGGACCATTGACTTCAGGGAGTTCATCATTGCTCTGAGTGTGACATCACGGGGAAAACTGGAGCAGAAGCTAAAGTGGGCCTTCAGCATGTATGATCTGGATGGCAACGGTTACATCAGCCGCGAGGAAATGCTGGAGATCGTGCAGGTCAGTGGCATTCTGGGACGCTTGTGCTAAAGTCTGCAGCTTAAATCCACTTCTAACATAAAACAAATGTATTTATATTGCATCCATACACTTAATTTTCTCACTGCTATGATGATTTTGATGAACAAATATGATTTTTCAGACTTTAGATGTTAGATGCTAACTGCTAACTGTCAAGGTTAGTGTGCTCAATAATCTTCATGGTTAGCTTGTCTCCCAGCTTTGTCAAACTGATGTTTAGCTGGTTGGCCAGTTGGTCTCCCAGCCTGGCCAGTTGACAAGCACCCAAACTACCAAAACAGACCAGCTTAACCAGATTGGGCAGGCTGGGAGACCAGCTAACAGCCTCAGGCTTTTTCAGTAGGGTGACCATTGAAACACTCCACAAATACACTGCGAAAAAGCCTGATCAACATAGCCTGCTGGTTACCAGAGCAGTCGTTTAGTGATTATTTTCTACTATAACAGGACCTGAACAGTGTGCAGGATTATTTTGCACACAGTTTCAACATCTCTGAAGCTTCTGGCAGATGTTCTGATAGATAGCAGTCCACTGGAGACTATTCAAAAGTTGCATGAGCCCAATTAGGCATAGTAAAGATCCATTTCCAAAAGCACAAACCTAAAATAACATTTGAAAAGTGAAAAAATATGTAACTACTGTATACAGCACAGTTTGTGAAAATGAATCTAATTATTAAATATTGTTTTTGTAATGTATCTGTAAAGTCATAATTTTATATTATAATACTCTTTAGATCTGTTTGCCCTGTGCAATGGTTACCATTTACAATTTTTCATAGTGTAATTTTTTGGTGAATTTGATTAAAACCAGTTTGGGTCTATTTGACCGGCAAACTGCGTAATAATGATTAATTATAATAATAGTATATGGAAATTAAAACAATTAAAAAAAACAATAAAAATGTATTATCCCCATTTAAAAAAAATTCATAGATATAAAGTGGTGGCCAAAATTAGAACACTAGTATTTTCTAGTATTTAAACTTTTAACAGTACTGTAATTTTGCAGGTAGGTTTCTTGAAGCATCTTGGAGACGTTGCCACAGTTCTTCTGGATTTAGTCTGTCTCAGTTTGGTCTGTTTCTTCATGTCATTCCAGACAGACTAAATCAGATCTCTGTGTGGAGCACTGGCTGCTGTCAGACTCCTTGTGCAGACAAAAATCTCACTGGATTATTACAATTAATGGCAAAATGAATGTTTGGACATGTAAACTGATATATACTGACACTAAAGCAAAAAAATATTGTTCTAATAATTTTGACCACCACTGTAATAACATGACATTTCACTGATATTTTGACCACTGAACTAGAAAATGCCCTGGGTTTCCATTTCAGAAATCTGCTCACCTTTTCTTTCAAGCAAAGTTTTCAGCAAGGATTTGTGATTTGTAAAAGTTCATGCTTACTGAGCATACAAGTCTTATGATAAAAATCCTCCTGTTCGCTGACTTCTGTGCTGACGTTATGTCCTTATAATGTCAGATGAAAGAAAAAAACTCACTTTTATCTTTGAAGAAATGAAAGAATCAAAATACTTGAAGGAAACAGATGCGATTTTTAATTTATGTTGAGCATTTCTTTTTACCCACGCAATATATTACTTAATAACAGTGCAGCCATAGCCTTTCATGCTCCTCTTATTCAGCCTGCCTCAATATTTTTCATCTTTGATGTGAAATGATTGATCAGATCAGAATTGATCATTAAGAGACAACTATTATATATTTGAACTATTTCTGAGGTATATAGTATGTATACTGTGCATATGCTACACCATCTGATTCTTAAAAAGTAGCATTGTATTTTGACTAAATTACATTAAATTACAAGGCAGCATACTGTGTAGTATTTAGAAAGTAGTGCGCTTCAGTTCTGCACACAGGCAGACATTCTCCTTCTACACCAGCTGTCACTTCTAAGTGTACATACAGTACAATAATTTGCAGAAAGCAGAGATGAGCAGCCTGACCCCTGGTGGAGAGATCAAACACAAACATTGGCGCGCTGTCCCAGATGATCGCTCCCTTGACAACCTGTGCTGTGGGAGTACAGGAGCTATTAGCATGTGTTTAGCATGCTCAGTTGGTACCAGTCTCCCTCAGATAGGCTTGGCAAAGCTGGGAGGACCATAGCATCCGCGTTGAATGTCTTCTCTGTTGGATTAACAAGTTAAATTTAACCGGGGTTTATCCCCGTGTGTGCAGAACGGCGAGATTATCCGCAAGCTCATGGAGGTTACAGTTGGCTGGCACTCAGAGATTGCAGCGTGTTGCATATTTTATCACTGCTGCTGCTTTTAAAAGGTGGAGGGCTAAGCCAAGCACCAGCAGTCTGCCCAACTGTGAATCTCATTATCCCTCAAAAACATTACATAATTGATTGACTTCTCTGATTTAGTGGGTATGGCAGGTAAATGAGCTGAGAAAGCCTGTGTGAAGTTTCCCTGCTTGAGTTTGCTTTCTGCTTCATGGCTCGTGGTGAACCTCAGTGCAGGATGAAATACTAATGGAACAGAATATTGGATAAGCTGAACCTGTGAAGGCCAGATAAAGGTGGTCCACTGATATTTTAACTTGGTTCATGAATCATATCTTTAACAGGCCATTTATAAGATGGTGTCATCGGTGATGAAAATGCCTGAGGATGAATCCACACCAGAGAAGAGGACAGATAAGATATTCAGACAAATGGACCTGAATAATGATGGTAAGATGTGGACCAGTTTTGACTATTTTAATTCATTTTGAATTGAAATCACAGAATGACCTGGTGGGATTATTAAATAGCAAAAGTGTGTGATTTAATGAAATGAATGTAGTCTGCGGACATCAAGCGCATGTGTAGGCCTCATGAAAGGCAGTCTCAAGTAAATAAATCATATATATCAAGTAGCCTATATAAATCATAAATAGCTATCTATATAAATAAAAAATAATATAAATACTGTTGTACCAAATACAGGAGTAAAAAAATGCTTTTTTGTAAGAAATGTATATGGTGTGTGACACTTGTGTACAAAATACAAAAAAAAAATCTAAGAATTTGATTCAGCAATTATGCATTAAATTGATCAGTAAAGTGAGAGCAAAGACATTTATAAACATGTTCTTTTGAACTTTCTATTCATCAAAGAAAACAAATGTATCACATTTCCCCCCCCAAAAATCTATCTATATAGATAGATAGATAGATAGATATATAGACTGTCAGTTTAACACGTTAACTTAATTAATCAACAGATAGATATAGATAAATCCGCTGTACCCCAATTCATATCAGGTCAGCTCTTGCAGTGTCTTTTCTCTCAACTTTTTTTCTCCCACCATTTCTGTCTTCGTATTCTAGGCAAGCTGTCTTTGGAAGAGTTCATAAAAGGTGCCAAAAGTGATCCCTCCATTGTGCGGCTACTGCAGTGTGACCCCAGCAGCGCTTCGCAGTTTTGAGTCGCTCCAGACAAGCTGCACTCAATGCATGAAAGCTCTTATATCTCATTCTTCTTTGTGTTCCAGACAGAAGAGTTTTAAGAAAAAAAACGTGCAACAATTTTACTTTCCATTTTTCCCAGAAGGACATGTGTACATCTGAAGAACAAAGACAACACCTGCCAGGACATTCTTTGTCCGCTGCGTGTCATCCGTCCTTGTCTCTGCAGAAGCTGATGGAGTACTCGACTCCAAAAATATATAAAAAGCGGCTGATCGTGTTCCAGGGTCCAGATTTTGGAAAGGAATGTTCCTTTTTAGGAATCGTGCATGCGCTCTTGATCTTCACCACCCTTCTTGTGTTTAATATCTGTGCAGTTTTGTTTCTCTTCCCCATTGTTTTGTGAGGGCACAGTTCCCCATCTACTTTTATATTGATATTTAAGTGTATATACAGTATAAATGCATATAAAAACATGTTAGGACTACAAAGGAAGGCAGTTATAGACGTCTTTTTACTCACATGCATTTTATGGCAGTATTATGTAGCTTCAGGCAGTGTCCAAAACTTCTCCTCCAATTGACCCAGTGGACTGATGGACTGAATGTTGGGATTTTTCTGCTCTGGCGCTCATGATCTTTATTTTACAAAGAGAAGGCTGAGGATCCCATTCTTGAATTCTGTTCATTTAATTTTGTTGTTGTTGTTGTTGTAAATATGTGGTTTGCTTCCATATTTCGTTATTTATTTTTTGCGTTTTTATGGTGTTTTTATTACCAAGGGTGATTTTATTACTGTCGAACCGAGACGTGAGACACTTGGTGATATATTATGCCGTTTGGAGTAAGTTGTTAGTCATTCAAGGCTTTTCAGTGCATTGTGGGAAATTTTTGCATCAGGGGACACATTACGTTGAATGGAAGACACTGGTAGCACATATCATTTGAAGCGCTTGATCTGTGTGCGTGCGGTTATGCGCGTTTGTATGTACGCAAGAGTGACGGTTTGCATGTTTTTGTGTATGTATGCGCCTGTGCTAACTTTATAGTATCACTTTGTGTAGTTCAATATGATATCTTTGTATGCAAGTCAGTTTTTGAACCCCAATTTGAAGCAGCAAACTTGTGACACCTTTATCCTGTGTCATATGGTACTCAAAATCACAACCTTAGGTTTCCATCAACAACATAGACAGGAATGTACAATGCTATAAGTTATAATCATGTCTCACCTTTAGATAAAGAGTTTGAATACTGAAAGCGATCACTAAGGGCTTATTTCCACTCTTGAATGAACAGGTGTAAGGAGAAGGCCACTGCTTTGGTTTTTCTTTTCGTTTTATGCAACGACTGACATTCCATGACCTGAATTCTCCAGGTGCTCCTGCCCCTGCATTTGTAACATACAGTATTAGCTTGTGAACTCCATACATGCCCACTCTCAAAACATGTGTAGCTCTCTCACATTGCTGGCATCCATGTTACTTCCATATTTGTACCGAGACCATATTTGATGCTGCACCCTCTATGGCAACTTTCCTCTATTATGTTGCATGAAAACCTCATGCGAGGACATAATGATTGTCCCCTTTTACTGACGTTGAAAAATATACTTCTGTGTTTAGAATGTCGCCTGAGAGTGATTCTTACACAACACTGTCCTGTACATACTGTTCACTTAATGTTGCGTCAGTAACTTATTGATCAACCTGGTCATTTGATCACAAAGTGTGCTGCATTCAGAGTTGACTTAAGAAAGCCTTGAAAATTCCAATACAATTCCTGATTTTGGATTGAAGGTAACAAAATTTGAATAGAATGTAAGGAACCTAAAATAATTAAACCGAATTTAAACGTAAAAATTCATGTAATTTAAGTAGAGATTCAGAAAAGCAATGTTGACTTGACATTGTTTCAAATTATTTGAAATGTGAAAGTTTTATGCTGTAGATAGATAGATACAGTAGACTGAAGGTAACAACCAGGATTCAACATTTTAATTTAAATATGAATATCATGAATATAAAGAAATTAAAATGCTTAATAAAATTAAGTGAAATTCAAAGAAACTCATTTTAAAGTAGAAAAGCAATATTGGCTTCTCATTGTTTGAAAGTCTTGAAGTTGATAGACGTTTTATTATTTTATAGTAATGATACAGCTTAATATTATTTAGTACGTTTATTAGCCTAAATTGTTTTAAGATTTTTGATTTTGGATTGAAGGTAACAAAATTTTAATAGAATGTAAGGAACCTAAAATAATTAAACAGAATTTAAACGTAAAGAAATTCATGTAATTTAAGTAGAGATTCAGAAAAGCAATGTTGACTTGACATTGTTTCAAATTATTTGAAGTGTGAAAGTTTTATGCTGTAGATAGATAGATACAGTAGACTGAAGGTAACAACCAGGATTCAACATTTTAATTTAAATATGAATATCATGAATATAAAGAAATTAAAATGCTTAATAAAATTAAGTGAAATTCAAAGAAACTCATATTAACTCATTTTAAAGTAGAAAAGCAATATTGGCTTCTCATTGTTTGAAAGTCTTGAAGTTGATAGACGTTTTATTGTTTTATAGTAATGATACAGTTTAATATTATTTAGTACGTTTATTAGCCTAAATTGTTTTAAGATT